>NC_085086.1:190000-232500 GCF_963422355.1 Corticium candelabrum
TTTGGAGTGATTCTTGAAAGCAGCCCAATGCAATGCTGTCCATCCATTCTACAATAACAGATAATTATAATAAGAAAGCAATCAGAAAGACAGACAGACACAAACAGACAAACAGACAGACAGTATAGAATTTTTTAGGTTAATCAGAACTTATTTGTTTTGAGCATTACGTCTTGTATAAGAAATAAATGTATTGACAGACAGACAGACAGACAGACAAACAGCGAGACCGACAGAAAGACTAAGAAACAGAAAAACATAAATACAGACAAACAGACAGACACAATGACAGACTGACGGAGAGACACACCGACAGAAAACAGACAAACAGACAGACAAACAAACAGACAGATATACAAACAGACAGACCGACAGACGGACAGAGAGACAGAGAGACAGACAGACAAACGGACGAACAGACACACTAAGTGAGAGACAGACAGACAGACAAACAAACAGACCGACACACTGACAGACAGACGGACACACGGACATACAGACGGGCAGACAAACAAACAGACACACACACTGATAGAAAAAACCACAGACACAATGACAGATAGACAGACACACTGATAGGCAAACAGACAGACAGAAAAACTGACAGACAGACGGATAGACACACTGAAAGACAGACAGACACACTGACAGACAAACAGACAGACAAACAAAGAGACAGACACACTAGCAGACGAAAACGCTGACAGACAAACAGAAAGACAGATAAACAGGCAGACACACTGATACACAGAAAGACAGACGCACTGACAAACTGGCGGACAAACACACTGACAGACAGATGGGCAGACACACTAACAGACAAAGTGACTGACAGACAGATGGACACACACACACACAGACACACACACACACACACACACACACAGACACACACACACACACACACACACACACACACACACACACACACACACACACACACACACACACACATACGCACGCACACTAATAAACAGACAGACACACTAACAGAAAGACAGACACACTGAGAGAAAGACAGACACGTGACACTGACTGACCGACAGACACACTGACTGAGCGACAGACACACTGAAAGACATATGGACAGACACACTGACAGACAGATGGACAGACACACCAAGGGACAATAACACTGACAGCCAGATGAACAGACAGACAAAGAGGCAGACACACTGATACACAGACAGACAGACAGACACGCAGATAGACAGACAGACAGACACACTGAAACACAGACAGACAGACAGACAGACAGACAGACAGACAGACAGACAGACAGACAGACAGACAGACAAACGGACACACACACACACACACACACACACACACACACTGATAAACAGAGAGACACACTATCAGACAGACAGACACACTGAGAGAAAGACAGACACACTGACTGACAGACAGGCACATTGATAGACAGACAGACAGACACACCGACAGACAGACAGACAGACAGACAGACACGCTGGCGGACAGACAGACACGCTAACAGACAGACAGGCAGACACACTGACAGACAGACAGGCAGACACACTGACAGACTGACAGGCACACTGATAGACAGACAGACAGACAGACACACTGAGAGACAAAAATCACTGACAGACAAATGAACAGACACACTGATAGACAAAACGACAGACACAATGACAGATAGACAGACACACTGACAGACAGACAGACACGCACACACACGCACACACACACACACACACACACTGATAAACAGACAGACACACTAACAGACAGACAGACACACTGAGAGAAAGACAGACACACTGACAGACAGACACACACGCACGCACACACGCACGCACACACACACACACACACACACACACACACACACACACACACTGATAAACAGACAGACACACTAACAGACAGACACACTGAGAGAAAGACAGACACACTGACTGACAGACAAGCACACTGATAGACGGACAGACAGACACACTGACAGACAGCCAGACACGAGGACGGAAAGACAGACACGCTGACAGACAGACAGACACACTGAGAGACAAAATCACTGACAGACAAATGGACAGACACACTGATAGACAAAACGACAGACACAATGACAGATAGACAGAAAGACAGACAGACAGACAGACATACACACACGCACACACACACACACACACACACACACACACACACACACACACACACTGATAAACAGACAGACACACTAACAGACAGACAGACACACTGAGAGCAAGACAGACACACTGACTGACAGACAGACAGACAGACACATTGACAGACAGGCAGACGGACAGACAGACAGACAGACACACTGACAGACAGATGGATAGACACACCAAGGGACCAAAACCACTGACGGCGAGACGGACAGACAAACAAACAGGAAGACACACTGATACACGGACAGAACGATACACTGATAGACAGACGAACAGACACAATGATACACAGACAGACGGACAAACACCCTGACAGACAGATGGACAAAAACACTGACAAACAGCTGGACAGACACACTAACACACAAAAACATTGACAGACAGACGGACAGACACTGACATACATACACACGTACCAACAGACAGACAGACAAACATTCAGGGAAACAGACAAACAAACAGACAGACAGACAAACAGACAGACAGACGGAGAGACAGACAGACAAACAGACACACTGACAGACTGACGGACACACTGATAGACAGACAGGCACACTTATAGACAGACGGACAGACGAACTGACAAACAGGCAGACAGACAGACAGACACGCTGACAGACAGGCAGACACAATGACAAACAGGCACATAGCCTCGTACTTCCAGACCAGAGAACCCGCGAAGCGGGAACTTTAGTCTGGACCAAGTCGATACTTAAATGATTTCGGAAGTAGCCCTTCTAAGCCAATCAGCTTCTACAACCCGAATCTCGGTTGTAAATTTTGATTGGCTTAGCAATAATCGGTTATGCTAAGTGCACTAGCACTGATTGTGCGCGTGTAAAATCCTCGTAAGCGGCTAAGTGCATGACAGAACAATAACAGACACACTGACAGACAGACAAACACACTGAGAGACAAACCGACAGACACGTTGACAGACAAACGGACAGACACACTGACAGACAGATGGACAGATACACTAAAAGAACAAAAACACTGACAGACAGACGGACAGACAGACAAACAGGTAGACAACTGATACACAAGCAGACAGACACACTGACAGACAGATGGACAGACACACTGACTGACAGACGGACACACACACACACACACACACGCACACACACACACACACACACACACACACACACTGATAGAGAGACAGACACACTGACTGACAGACAGAAACACACACTGATAGAGAGACAGACACACTGACCGACCGACACACACACTAACAGACAAACTGACCGACATACGGACAGACAGATGGGCAGACACACCAAGTGACAAAACACTGACAGCAAGACGAACAGACAGACACACAGGCAAGTACACTGATACTCAGACAGACAGACATACTGACAGACAGACGGACAGACACCCTGACAGACAGACGGACAGACACACTGACAGACAGCTGGACAGACACATTAACAGACAAAAGCACTGACAGATAGACGGACAGACATTGATATACATACACACCTACCAACAGGGAGACAGACAGACATTCATTCAAACAGACAAACAGACAGACAGACAGACAAACAAACATACGAACAGACTCACTGACAGACAGATGAACAGACACACCAAGGGACAGAAACACTGACAGCCAGACAGACAGACACACTGACAGACAGATGGACAGACATACTGACAAACAGAGAGACACACTGAGAGACAGACAAACATGCTGACAGACAGACAGACACGTTGACAGACAGACACGTTGACAGACAGACACGTTGACAGACAGACACGTTGACAGACAGATGGACAGTCACACTGACAGAGAAAATCACTGACAAACAGATGGACAGACACACTGATTGACAGGTAAAAAGACAAACACACACACACACACACACACACATACACACACACACACACACACACACACACACACACACACACACACACACACACACACTGATAAACAGACAGACACACTAACAGAAAACAGACACACTGAGAGACAGACAGACACACTGACTGACAGACAGACAGACACACTGACAGACGTATAGACAGACTCACTGACAGACAGATGGAAAGACACACCAAGAGACAAAAACACTGACAGCCAGACGAACAGACAGACAAACAGGCAGACACACTGATACAAACACAGACAGACACACTGATAGACAGACGAACAGACACACTGATACACAGACAGACGGACAGACGTATTGATAGACAGACGAACAGAAACACTCACAGACAGCTGGACAGACACACTAACACACAAGAAGCACACTGACAGACAGAAAGACACAATGAGAGACGGACAGACAGACACGCTGACAGACTAATAGGCATACTGACAGACAGACAGACACACTGACAGACAGGCAGACACACTGATAGACAGACAGGCACACTGACAAACATACGGACAGACAGATGGACAGACACACCAAGAGACAAAACACTGACAGCCAGACGAACAGACAGACAAACAGGCAGACACACTGATACACAGACAGACAGACACACTGACAGACAGATGGACAGACACATGGACACACAGACAGGCACACTTATAGACATACGGACAGACACACTAACAAACAGACAGACAGACATACACGCTGACAGACAAGTAGACACACCGACAGACAAACAGGCACGTAGCCTCAAACTTCCAGACCAGAGAACCCGCGAAGCGCACAAACTCTAGTCTGGACCAAGTCGATACTAAAATGATTTCGGAAATAGCCCTTCTAAGCCAATCAGCTTCTACAACCGGAATCTCAGTTGTAAATTCTGATTGGCTTAGCAATAATTGGTTATGCTAAGTGCACGCCAGAACAATGACTAAACTCTGCATGCCAGAACCTTTGACAACTGGTCGAGTGGTAGTCTCGCTTTTTAGTCGAGCAGTTAGTGTAGCTAGCGGTCTGCAAAAGAATCAAAGAGTCCTGGTTTCATGTTGTCTACCAAGATATCACTGCAAACACTGCAGACGTCTATTCTTCGTTCGTGAGATCTCATGGCATTTACAAATGATATGTTGATCTAGGTAAAACAATCCTACGCTGTTAGACACCATTTAGCATCACTTTTCATAAGTACTTCCAAAATCATTTTAGTAGCCTTGCGGTTCAGACTAGAGTTCGCACACACTCTGGTCTGTAAGTTGGAGGCTAAATTAATTGTATGCAAATTATTTATTTATTATTTCTTAATAATTTGTTGATATAAATTAATGTATATTGGAAGCATAGATGCAGGTGTAGTGTATGGTACCTACTACAAGTGCAGCCAGTATTGGAGGTGTAGCGGTCAGCTCTGAACATGTAGACATATGTGGAAGGCGTAGAGAGCAGTTGTGAAGACATAGCGGGCCGCTACACCTTAGCATGCCTGGCTAGAACCCTGACTAGTAGCTGAAGCTGTGCTAACACCATGCACACCGATATTCACAATACAATGATTACAAATATTATCATTCACATTCATATCAACATGTCTTACATCGTCTTTTATGTTGATATCACATCCATTCTCTAACAGAATATGAACAACTTTGGAGTGATCGTTGTCAGCAGCATGGCGCAATGCTGTCCATCCACTCTACAATGACAGATAATTATAATAAGAAAGCAATCAGAAAGACAGACAGACACAAAAAGACAAACAGACAGATAGTATAGAATTTTTTAGGTTAATCAGAACTTATTTGTTTTGAGCTTAACGTCATGTATAAGAAATAAATGTATTGACAGACAGACAGAGTCACAGACAAACAGCGAGACCGACAGCAAGACTGAGAAACAGAAGAACATAAATACAGACAAACAGACAGACACACTGACAGACTGACGGAGAGACACACTGACCGAAAAAAAGACAAACAGACAGACAAACAAACAGACAGACAAACAAACAGACAGACATACAAACAGACAGACAAACAGACGGACAAACAGACAGACAGACAGAATGACAGACGGACGAACAAACACAATGAGTGAGAGACAGACAGACAAACAAACAAACAAACCGACACACTGGCACAGACGGACAGACACACTGACAGACAGACGACACACGGACATACAAACGGGCAGACAAATAAAGAGACAGACACACCGATAGACAAAACGACAGACAGACAAACTGACAGACAGACGGACAGACACACTGAAAGACAAACACACAGACAAACAAAGAGAAAGACACAATAACAGACAAAAACACTGACAGACAAACGGAAAGACAGATAAACGGGCAGACACACTGATACACAAACAGACAGAAACACTGACAAACCGGCGGACAAACACAATGACAAACAAATGGGCAGACACCCTGACAGACAAAATGACTGACAGACAGATGGACACACACAAACACACACTAATAAACAGACATACACACTAACAGAAAGACAGACACATTGAGAGAAAGACAGACACGTGACACTGACTGACCGACAAACACACTGACTGACCTACAGACACACTGACACATATGGACAAATACACTGACAGACAGATGGACAGACACACCAAGGGACAAAAACACTGACAGCCAGATGGACAGACAGACAAACAGGCAGACACACTGATTCACAGACACACAAAAACACCGACAGACAGACGGACAGACACTGACATACATACACACCTACCCACAGACAGACAGACAGACATTCAGGCAAACAGACAAACAGACCGACCGACAGACAAAAACACAGACACACAAACAGTCAGAAAGAAAGAAAGACAGACAGACAGACAGACAGACAGACAGACAGACAGACAGACAGACAGACAAACACAGTGACAAACAGACAGACACTGATAGACAGACAAGCACACAGATAGACGGACGGACTAACACATTGACAGACAGACAGACACACTGAAAACAAGAAAGACAGACAAACAGACAAAAAGACAAACAGACAGATGGACATACCGACGGAGAGACAGACCGACAGACACACTGACAGACAGACAGACACACTGACAAACAGACAGACATGCTGAATAAAAAAAACAGACACGCTCACAGACAGGCAGACACAATGATAGAAAAACAGACAGACACACTGACAGACAGACAGATACAATGAGAGACAGATGGACAGACACACTGATTGACAGACAGACAAACAGACTGACAGACAGACAGACAGACAGACACACACACACACACACACACAATGATAAAGAGACAGACACACTATCAGACAGACAGACACACTGAGAGAAAGACAGACACACTAACTGACAGACAGGCACACTGATAGACAGACAGACAAACAGACACGCTGGCGAACAGACAGACACGCTGACAGACAGACAGGCAGACACACTGACAGACAGACAGGCAGACACACTCACAGACTGACAGGCACACTGATAGACAGACAGACAGACAGACAGACACACTGAGAGACAAAATCACTGACAGACAAATGGACAGACACACTGATAGACAAAACGACAGACACAATGACAGGTAAACAGACACACTGACAGACAGACACACACGCACGCACACGCACACACACACACACACACACACACACACACACACACACACACACACACACACAAACTGATAAACAGACAGACACACTAACAGACAGACAGACACACTGAGAGAAAGACAGATACACTGACTAACACACAGACAAACAGACACACTGACAGACAAAGGGACAGACATACTGACAGACAACTGGAAAGACACACTAAGGGACAAAAACGCTGACAGACAGACGAACACACAGACAAACAGGCAGACACACTGATACACAGACAGACAGACACACTGATACACAGACGGACGGACAGACATACTAACAGACAGACGGACAGAAACACTGACAGAAAGCAGGACAGACACACTACCACACAAAAAAATGACAAAGAGACGGACAGACACTGACATACATACACACCTACCAACAGACAGACAGACAGACATTCAGGCAAAGAGAAAAGCAGACAGACAGGCGGACAGACACGCTGACAGACAGACAGACACACTGATAAACAGACAGACACACCAACACACAGACAGACACACTAAGAGAAAGACAGACACACTGACTGACAGACAGACACACTGATAGACAGACAGACAGACAGACACACTGACAGACAGACAAACAGACACGATGGCGGACAGACAGACACGCTGACAGACAGGCAGACACACTGACAGACAGACAGGCAGACACACCGACAGACCGACAGACCGACAAACTGAGAGACAAAATCACTGACAGACAAATGGACAGACCCACCGATAGACAAAACGACAGACACAATGACAAATAGATAGACACACTGACAGACAAACAGACAGACAGACACGCATACACACACACACACACACACACACACACACACACACACACACACACACACTGATAAACAGACAGACACACTAACAGACAGACAGACACACTGAGAGAAAGACAGACACAATGACTGACGGACTGACAAACAGATACATTGACAGACAGGCAGATACACTAACAGACACAATGACAGACAGACAGACAGACAGACACACTGACAGACAGATGGACAGACACTCCAAGGAACAAAAACACTGACAGCCAGACGGACAGAGAAACAAACAGGAAGACACACTGATACAGAGACAGACAGACACACTGATAGACAGATGGACAGACACTCCAAGAGACAAAAACACTGACAGCCAGACGGACAGAGAAACAAACAGGAAGACACACTGATACAGAGACAGACAGATACACTGATAGACAGACGAACAGATACAATGATACACAGATAGACGGACAGACACACTGACAGACAGATGGACAAAACACTAACAAACAGCTGGACAGACACACTAACTCACAAAAACACTGACAGACAGACGGACAGACACTGACATACACACACACGTACCAACAGACAGACAGTCATTCAGGCAAACAGACAAACAAACAGACAGACACACTGACAGACAGATGGACAGATACACTACAAGACAAAAACACTGACAGACAGACGGACAGACAGACAAACAGGTAGACAACTGATACACAACCAGACAGACAAACTGACAGACAGATGGATAGATACCCTGACAAACAGATGGACAGACACACTGACAGACAAAGTCAATGACAGACAGATGGACAAACACACTGACTGACAGACAGACAGACAGACAGACAGACAGACAGACAGACAGACAGCCAGACACACACACACACACACACACACACACACACACACACACACACACACACACACACACACACTGATAGAGAGACAGACACACTAACAGATGGACAGACACACTGACTGACAGACAGACACACACACTGATAGAGGACAGACACACTGACTGACTGACACGTACACTAACAGACAAACTGACCGACATACGGACAGACAGATGGACAGACACACCAAGCGACAAAACACTGACAGCCAGACGAACAGACAGACAAACAGGCGGGTACACTGATACACAGACAGACAGACACACTGACAGACAGACAGACAGACAAACAGGCGGGTACACTGATACACAGACAGACAGACACACTGACAGACAGACAGACAGACAGACAGACAGACAGACAGACAGACAGACAGACACATACACACACACACACACACACACACACACTGATACAGACAGATACACTGACTCACAGACAGACAGACACACTGACAGACATATGGACAGACTCACTGACGGACAGATGAAAAGACACACCAAGAGACAAAAACACTGACAGCCAGACGGACAGACAGACAAACAGGCAGACACACTGATACAAACACAGACAGACACACTGATAGACAGACGAACAGACACACTGATACACAGACAGATGGACAGAACTACTGATAGACAGACAAACAGAAACACTCACAGACAGCTGGACAGACACACTAACACACAAAAACACACTGACAGACAGAAATACACAATGAGAGACATACAGACAGACAGGCACACTGACAGACAGACAGACACACTGATAGACAGACAGGCACAATGACAAACATACGGACAGACAGATGGACAGACACACCAAGGGACAAAACACTGACAGCCAGACGAACAGACAAACAAACAGGCAGACACACTGATACACAGACAGACAGACACACTGACAGACAGATGGACAGAAACACGGACACACAGACAGGCACACTTATAGACATACGGACAGACACAATGACAAAAAGACAGACAGACATACACGCTGACAGACAGGCAGACACACTGACAGACAAACAGGCACGTAGCCTCGAACTTACAGACCAGAGAACCCGCGAAGCACACCAACTCTAGTCTGGACCAAGTCGATACTAAAATGATTTCGGAAATAGCCCTTCTAAGCCAATCAGCTTCTACAACCCAAATCTCGGTTGTAAATTCTGATTGGCTTAGCAATAATTGGTTATGCTAAGTGCACTAGCACTGATTGCGCGCGTGTGAAATCCTCGTGGGCGGCTAAGTGCATGCCAGAACAATGACTAAACTCTGCATGCCAGAACAATGATTAGACTCTGCACATACAAACATCTTAGTTTTAGTTTCAGCTTCAGTTCTTCGATATTTTCAAGCTTGCAGTGAGAAGACATGCACAGCAGCGTCGCTAGACCATCACCTTTGACAACTGGTCGAGTGGTAGTCTCGCTTTTTAGTCGAGCAGTTAGAGTAGCTAGCGGTCTGCAAAAGAATCAAAGAGTCCTGGTTTCATGTTGTCTACCAAGATATCACAGCAAACACGGCAGACGTCTCCTTCTTCGTGAGATCTCAAGACATTTACAAATGATATGTTGATCTAGGTAAAACGATCCTACGCTCTTAGACACCACTTAGCATCACTTTTCATAAATACTTCCAAATCATTTTAGTAGCCTTGCGGTTCAGACTAGAGTTCGCACACACTCTGGTCTGTAAGTTGGAGGCTAATTAATTGTATGCAAATTATTTATTTATTATTTCTTAATAATTTGTTGATATAAATTAATGTATATTGGAAGCATAGATGCAGGTGTAGTGTATGGTACCTACTACAAGTGCAGCCAGTATTGGAGGTGTAGCGGTCAGCTCTGAACATGTAGACATATGTGGAAGGCGTAGAGGGCAGTTGTGAAGACATAGCGGGCCGCTACACCTTAGCATGCCTGGCTAGAACCCTGACTAGTAGCTAAAGCTGTGCTAACACCATGCACACCGATATTCACAATACAATGATTACAAATATTATCATTCACATTCATATCAACATGTCTTACATCGTCTTTTATGTTGATATCACATCCATTCTCTAACAGAATATGAACAACTTTGGAGTCATTGTTGTTAGCAGCACTGTGCAATGCTGTCCATCCATCCTACAATAACAGATAATTATAATAAGAAAGCAATCAGACAGACAGACAGACACAAACAGACAAACAGACAGACATACAAACAGACAGACATACAAACAGACAGACAGACAGACAGACAGACGAACGAACAGACACACTGAGTGAGAGACAGACAGACAGACAAACAAGCAGACTGATATACTGACAGACAGACGGACAGACACACTGACAGAAACACCGACGCACGGACATACTAACGGGCAGACAAACAAACAGACAGACACACTGATTCACAAAACGACAGACACAATGACAAATAGACAGACACACTGACAGACAAACAGACAGACAGACAGACAGACAGACAGACAGACAGACAGACAGACACACACACACACACACACACACACACACACACACACACACACATTGATAAACAGACAGACACACTATCAAGCCTGGTTCACAATATTGACGCCGACGTCGACGTCAACGCGGCGTCGTGACGTCCAGGTGGACGTCGTATTGTGAACAACAACTAAGTGGCGCGGCGTCAACGCTGCGTCAACGCGGCGTCATGACGTCGGAATAGAGCAAAGTTCTATTCCAGCGTCAAAAACCGGAGGTGGTCAGCGTCAAATGTAATCACGTGGGCATTTTTAGCGAATTAGCAGAGCTGTAAGCATCCCGGATTTAGTTTCCTGCTAGAAAGGAAGAAACATTGATTGAGGCTGTGAGGCAGCAGACTGCCATTTGGCAGATAACTTCCCGCTCCTACAGAGACATTAGAGTTAAGGAGAACGCATGGAAGGAAGTTGCCAGGAAATTGGACATCTCCGTTGAGCTGGCAATGAAGAAATGGAAGTGTCTCAGAGACAGATTTGTAAGGGAGCTGAAAAAAACACGCACCGTGTCTCTGGTGACAGTGGACCACCAACTACTTCCTCGTGAAAGTATTTTGAGATTTTGATGTTCCTGGATGACACGATGAAGCACCAACAGTGAGTCAATCTAGACTACATCCATCTGCTGTTCTTTCCACATATATAAGTTGGCTTATAACCTGTCTGCAGCTTGATGCCTTTGTCTATGCCCTCTGCTTGCCTTTCTGTCCGTCTGTCTATGAATCTGGTTGTTTCTGTTTCTGTGTGTCTATTTGCTTCCCTGCATGGGCATGTATATGTCTGCTGTCTGTCACTGTGTTTATCTAGAGGTGTGTCTATCTGTCTGTATGTCTGCCTTTCTAGTTTCTGCCTTTCCAGTTGCTATTTGGCAATTTTCGTATCTAAGATGTAGGTGTAGATAACTGTGTAGAATAATATATGATTGCCGGAATCAAACTCTAGGACTGACACCAACATTTCTTTGGCAACATATGGAGAGGTCGGGACATGTCTTTCAGAGACAGATGACCAAAGGTAATGATAATAATAACAACCAAACAACAATAATAATAATACACACAACATATATTTGAACAGATTTGCACTACGTCCATACTGCTACATATGCAATGAAACACTAAGCACTGAAACTAGAGTATTTGTGCTAGCAACATCTGCTATAAATGCAATAAGATACTAATAAGGGTATTAGAGAAAACTATTTTGTAAGCAAAGAAAGTTACTAATGAGTTTGTGAACTAGGCAGCTAGTGGCCACAGCTTGCTCGATGCCTTCTTCATATTTGTATTTGTTGTGTATCCTCTCAAGCACGTGACCGCAGATGTAATAAGAGCATAGCAGATTCTGGAGCGAAGCCAGTTTGACTGTCATGTTGTATGTGGAATGAAGAGTTTCACCTAACATTGATGCAAAATGCTTCAAGAAGGTGTTTGTGTTTGTAAGCAGCTTACTGCATCGTCCTGTGCATGAGAATACTATAGGGGTAAAAGACGCATGCTCTATCTGTCGAATTCATTCTTCATATTTTCCGTGCTGGCTCACTTGCCAGGTTGGTGGGCGCCCAGATGGGGGTAAAGACCCCACTTGCCCATCATGAAGGGGCATACCGACACATAATAAATAATAATAATAACAACAATAATTACAGTAGGAAACAAGAATAAAACTACCGCATCTGCTCTGTGGCATTCATTTGTTATGAGTGCTTTTGTTTGAAATATTATAGCTGTATCAGAGATGGGTGCTCTGCCATGGAACGTGATCTTGACAAATCATCATCTAGCCAACCTTCCTCTTACCAATGTGACCACCAAACTTCTCACCATCCTAACTCTAGTCAAACATCATCATCCCCGTCTCTAGATTCTTTCTCTACCCCTCCCCCTCCCCCGTCCTCTGATCTCCCATCCTCTGATCTCCCATCTAAAAGAGGCAAAAGGGTGAAGAGAGGCTATGATGAAGTTGACGAAGCTATCATCCATCATTTCCAAACCCAAAAAAACCATATGGATGAGGATCATCATTTTGGACTGCACGTTGCAGCCAGGCTACGGAAACTGGACGGACGAAGGAAAGCCTTAGATACAATGAAAGTACACCAAGTGCTAACAGAAGTTGAATACGATCTATACTTCAGTCCCACACAGCAGCATGAACCTGCGAACAATTTGATTTTCCTTCCAGAACAGCACCCACAACAGCACAATACATCATCATCAATCTATACAGAGTTCCCATCCAACACATACACAACCTGAGCTCTCTACAGGCTGCTCACAAACCGGCTTTTTTAAAGCCATTAATCGCTTCAAAGAGATTTGAATCTAAGCAAATAAGTAACTAAATACCCTTGCTAAAGGTAACTAAATACCCTTTCTTTAAATGTTTCAAACTACTACCATGGTGGAATCAAGAAGTTGCAGTAGTGGAAAGCTATGACATTCATGCAATGTACATGAATGGCAACCAAAGCATAAGTTCTGCTCTCTCTGATCTATATTGTTGGCTTTTAGAAAAGCCGGTTTTAATTCACTCCATACATCTAGTGATAAGATGTTCGATGAATGTGATGGTACTGCCAATCAACTTGTCCTCGGGGAGACATGAAATAGTTGCTGAAGCACTCTCGTACTTCAGCTGCTGATTGACTAAATCTATTGCTCCCAACTTTCCCTACTCTTTCTAATCCCCCTTCAGCCCTTACTTCAGCCCTCCATCTTCCTTCCACTACATTCCCTACACTATCTTCTGCATCGCTAAAACCAACTGGGCAATAGACTGTAGATTAGGTGATCCGTAGGAAATTATGGAGAGCAATGGCAGCTTTAGTAAAAGTTACTACATGTTCTGGTTGAGCGACGATAGGCTTTCTAAAAAGTTGCCACCTAGCTGTCAGAATTCCAAAAGAGTTTTCAATGATCCTTCGAGCTCGACTAAGACGGTAATTAAACACAGCCTTTGCATCTGGCAGATTCCTGCCTGGGTAGGGCCGAAGCATGTGTGTCCGTAGAGGAAACGCTTCGTCGCCTACAAATACATATGGAGCCCTTGTTGCTGTGCAAGGCAATTCTCTTGACGATGGCAATGAAAGGGTGCCAGACTCTAGTGCTTGCCCGAATGCTGACTGTGCAAGAACACCTCCATCACTATGCCGACCACTATCTCCTACATCAACTATTAAGAAGCGATAATGCGCATCGCAAACAGCCATAAGGACAATAGAGTGGGTCCCTTTATAATTGTAGTACACGGACCCAGAACCAGCTGGCGCTTGAATCACAACACGTTTTCCGTCAATTGCTCCAATGCAATTCGGAAAATTCCAAATCTTTTCAAAATCAGTTGCTATTTCCTTTCCACTCTTCTTCATTTGATGGTGCTTTAACATAGTGAGGTTGCAACACTTCCCAGAGTACAGTGCAAGTGTCTCTTATGATTCTGCAAACTGTCGAGCGACCAACTCTGAAATTAAAAAAAGAGACACTTGAGAGCTTCCTGTTGCTAGATACCTCAATGTCATAGCCAACCTATGTAAACACAGCAATCAATAGCCTCAAACACTCTAAATGCTCTAGGAGTCAAAGCAGTTTCCATCGCACAAATACAGAACCAACCAGACAGACAGATAAACAGACAGACAGACAGACAGACAGACAACCTGTGAGAAGCAAACTTGCCGCTCTAAACTGGCAGTTTTCATCTCCTTGGACACAGAGGGGCAAAAGATTTGCAGGGCCATCACAAGGGTACAGATAAACAGAACTCTGCAACAATACCTGAAATTCTGCCCATCATGATTTTAGGATTTACAGCCATTGTCTTGATTAAAGAATAGAGTAACCCGGATAAAGATAGGATGCTTGTTTGCAATTTTCAGTTTGGGTACCTCCATATTACAAGCAAGCACACACAAGCATAAATGGCACGAAGTAGCACACCCAATCTGGCAGTAATTAATTAGGAAAGGACAAATATGCTGATTGAACACGTTTTAGATGCCAGCACATTAAGAGGTTTAATGCTTTTGCATGTACTTTCTCATCTCATGAAGTCATCCTAATACTACAGGTCTGATACTTGAATCTTTGACAGAATTTCTTGGTATATATCTACTATGCTAGGAAATGTAGTATGCATACCCAATTAGGATATTTCGTACAAATAAATACCTGATCTACCAAACTTTCAAAATATTACAATTTAGCATCAAATTCTCCTTCCAATATATTGAGTATTGTACTAGATTTCTTAGCATATCAGGTATTTGTACTAGACAACATACATACCTCATTTCCTAGGACATCCAGTGTGGCGCCGTCCCAGATTTCCTGGCCCGCTACTGACAGAGTTAAATTAAAGTACCGGATTTCCTAGAGCTGTACTTATTCTTCTAGGCAGGCAGGCAGACAGACATACAGACAGACAGGAAAGCACAGAGTTCGAATTACAGTATAATGATCTAGGATACCTTTCAGCTGGAGAGATTTCTGCTCTTGTTCCACTTTGGTAGGACCTTGTTGTTAGTGAAGGGGTCACTTTCTCGACAAGACAATCGAACGTCTCCTTGGACATTCTCAAAAAACGGAAATGGCTTTTCGGGTCGTTACGGCGCAGTTCTTGTAGTAACTGGTAAAAATCACCTTGTTGGCGCCTTTGCTGAAATATTGGACGTACCCACATACGTCTTCGGTGTTTTGATTTGGCCTTCTTGCGTCTACGTCGCAAGTGAAGCAGCAAGAGAACATCATCATCGGAATCGTTGTCCATGACTGGCCACGCGTGCGCGATCTGACTCGATACCCCAGACCAACCTTGACGCGCAACTTCGTGACGTCCAAGGTATTGTGAACAGGACGACGCTGACGTCGGCGTCACGACGTCGAGTTGACGACGACGTTGGCGTCGACGTCGACGTCGGCGTCAATATTGTGAACTAGGCTTCAGAAAGACAGAGACACTGAGAGAAAGACAGACACACTGACTGACAGACAGGCACACTGATAGACAGACAGACAGACAGACACACTGACAGACAGACAGACACCCTGGCGGACAGACAGACACGCTGACAGACAGACAGGCAGACACACTGACAGACAGACAGGCACACTGATAGACAGACAGACAGACAGACACACTGAGAGACAAAATCACTGACAGACAAATGGACAGACACACTGATAGACAAAACGACAGACACAATGACAGATAGACAGACACACTGACAGACAGACAGACAGACAGACAGACAGACAGACACACACACACACACACACACACACAATGATAAACATACAGACACACTAACAAACAGACAGACACACTGAGAGAAAGACAGACACACTGACTAACAGACAGACAGACAGTACAAATCACACTGAGTGGCAGACTGATAGTGACGTATCTATTACATTCTTAAATTAATTGAACTGTTTCTCATTACCAATACAATGCTAAAGATATAACTGCATGTGTGCAGATGTAGTGTACAGTACCTACTACATGTGTATTCATTATTCATAAATAATTAATAAATAATTAATAGAACTATTCATAAATAATAAATAAATAATTAATAAAACTATTCATAAATAATAAATAAATGACTTGCATACAATTAGTTATATAAATATATTATTAATAAATAATATTAAATAAATAAAATACAAATAATTTACAAACAATTAATTTCTAGAAATAAATTAATAGTTAGCCTCAAACTTTAGTTTTAGTTTAGTTTTAGTTTTAGTTTCAGTACTTCAATCTTTTCAAGCTTGCAGTGAGAGGACATGCACAGCAGCATCGCTAGACCATCACCTTTGACAACTGGTCGAGTGGTAGTCTCGCTAGTCGAGCAGTTAGAGTAGCTAGCGGTCTGCCAAAGAATCAAAGAGTCGTGGTTTCATGCCGTTTACAAAGATATCACAGCAAACACTGCAGACGTCTCTTCTTCGTTTGTGAGATCTCATGGCATTTACAAATGATATGTTGATCTAGGTAAAACAATCCTACGCTGTTAGACTACCATTTAGCATCACTTTGCAGGTGTCGTGTATGGTACCTACTACATGTGTAGCCAGTATTGGAGGTGTAGCGGTTAGTTCCGAATGCGTAGACATATGTGGAAGGCGTAGAGGGCAGTTATGAGGACATAGAGCGCCGCTACACCTTAGCATGCCTGGTTAGAACCCTGACTAGTAGCTAAAGCTGTGCTAACACCATGCACACTAAAATTCACAATACAATGATTACAAATATTATCATTCACATTCACATCAACATGTCTTACATCGTCTTTTATGTTGATATTACATCCATTCTCTAACAGAATACGAACAACTTTGGTGTAATTCCTGCGAGCAGCACAATGCAATGCTGTCCATCCATCCTACAATAACAGGTAATTATAATAAGAAAGCAATCAGACAGACAGACAGACACAAACAGACAAACAGACAGACAGTATAGAATTTTTAGGTTAATCAGAACTTATTTGTGCTTAGCATAACGTCTTGTATAAGAAATAAATGTATTGACAGACAGGAAGACAGACAGACAGCGAGACCGACAGGAAGATTGACAAACAGAAGAACATAAATACAGACAAACAGATAGACACACCGACAGACTGACGGAGAGACACAATGACAGAAAAACCAACAAACAGACAGACAAACAAACAGACAGACATACAAACAGACAGACAGACGGACAGAAAGACAGACAGACAGACAGACAGACAGACGGACAAACAGACACACTGAGTGAGAGACAGACAAACAAACAGACCGACACACTGACAGACAGACGGACAGACACACTGACAGACAGACAGACAAACGGACATACAAACTGGCAGACAAACGGACATACAAACTGGCAGACAAACAAACAGACAGACACACTGATAGACAAAATGACAGACACAATGACAGATAGACAGACAGACTGACAGACAAACAGACAGACAGACAAACAGACAAACAGACAAACTGACAGACAGACGGACAGACACACTGACAGACAGACAGGCACACTGACAGACAAACAGAAAGACAAACAAAGAGACAGACACACTAACAGACAAAAACACTGAGACGAACGGACAGACAGATAAACGGGCAGACACACTGATACACAGACAGACACACACACTGACAAACCGGCGGACAAACACACAGACAGACAGATGGGCAGACACACCGACAGACAAAATGACTGACAGATAGATGGACAGACACACACACACACACACACACACACACACACACACACACACACTAATAAATAGACAGACACACTAACAGAAAGACAGACAAATTGAAAGAAAGACAGACACGTGACACTGACTGACCGACAGACACACTGACAAACATATGGACAGACACACTGACAGACAGAGGGACAGACACACCAAGGGACAAAAACACTGACAGCCAGACGGACAGACAGACAAACAGGCTGACACACTGATACACAGACAGACAGACACGCAGATAGACAGACGAACCAACACACTGAAATACAGACAGACAGAAAGACACACATACATACATACACACACACACACACACACACACACACACACACACACACACACACACACACACACACACACTGATAAACAGACAGACACACTATCAAACAGACAGACACACTGAGAGAAAGACAGACACACTGACTGACAGACAGGCACACTGATAGACAGACAGAAAGCCACACAGACAGACAGACAGACAGAAACGCTGGCGGACAGACAGACACGCTGACAGACAGACAGACAGGCAGACACACTGACAGACAGACAGGAAGACACATTGACAGACTGACAGGCACACTGATAGACAGACAGACAGACACACTGAGAGAAAAATCACTGACAGACAAATGGACAGACACACTGATAGACAAAACGACACACTACGACAGATAGACAGACACACCGACAGACAGACAAACACGCACACACGCACACACACACACACACACACACACACACACACACACACACACACACTGATAAACAGACAGAAACACTAACAGACAGACAGACACATTGAAAGAAAGACAGACACACTGACTAACAGACAGACAGACAGACATACTGACAGACATATGGACAGACAAACTGACAGACAATGGAAAGACACACCAAGGGACAAAACCACTGACAGACAGACAAACAGGCAGGCATCCTAATGCACAGACTAACAGACACATTGATACAAAGACAGACAGACACACTGATAGACAGACGAACAGACACACTGATACACAGACAGACGGAAATACGTACTGATAGACAGACGAACAGAAACACTCACAGACAGCTGTACAGACACAATAACACACAAAAACACTGACAGACAGACGGACAGACAGACAAACAGGCAGACACCGTGACAGACAGACGGACACACACACACACACTGACAGACAGCTGGACAGACACACTAACAGACAGACGGACAGACACTGACCTACATACACACCCACCAAAAGACAGAAGACAAACATTCAGGCAAACAGACAAACAGACAGACAAACAGACAGACATAAATCGTACATTTATTTATCTTGAACTTTTAGTTACTAATTTGTTATAGTGATAGAACGTTTACTCTATTAGCTTTGATGTTTACAATAAACGATCTTCAACAAACAGACAAAAACACAAACACACCGAGAGACAGAAAAACTACAGACAAACAAAAGGACAAACAAACATACATACATACATACATATAAATAATAATTTATTTAAAACCAACCAATAAATAGAAAACAAATTTCTATAAATTGTTTGTATTTCTCCACTTTCTATTAATGAAATAAAATTATAATAATATTCAATATTAATACATTTATTATTAGTACATAACATCTCATACATCACATTAAATCTCCACCTAATATTTATTGAAAAGTTACAACACACAATAAAACAACAAATACAAACAGATTGGTATATAGAGAACAAACGATTCTTGACTGACCATCAACACAACTCACACCAAAAAGAAGTTTCATCTCTTTGTTAGAAATAAAAACGTTGATCTAGTTGATATCTTATCATACGGGATACAACAACAAACATAACACTTTCTTCACTCACACAATCAATCAACTCACTTTCGCAGTCTTGTTCACGTCTGATCCACTTCTTAATAGCAGCTCCACCATTTCCTTGTTACCATTATAACAAGCTTTCATCAGAACAGTCCAATTCTATTTTGAGATCAAATGACGTGAAGTTCATTTCATCATCCAATACACACATTAGAACACACAACACATACCAATCTCCCACAACGTGTATTAACGTCTGCTCCTCTTTTAATCAAATGAGTGACTGTCTCCACCTCATTTCTCTCCACAGCATCATAAAGTTGTTTGTCGATTTCTTTACGTGCAGACATTTCCAATCTCCAAAAACACTTTTAACTATAGGAAACAAACAAACTCTAACATCCCAACACTCAAATCAACTCGCAAACGAAAGAAAAAGTGAGAAAACATCCAACACTATGACGTCATCTTTCTTTCTCTCATCACTAGCACTCGCAGCATTTCCCAAAAAGCAGCGACGTCGTACAACAGTCCACTTATCTACAAGTTACGTTCTAGTTCTCTAGCGACATCACTAAAATACGCATCATTCTCACATTCTCTCATGCAGCCACAAATAGGCAAAGTATTGCTACAAAAAGGATCTACTTACTGCAAAAAAGGCTCAGCGAGAGTGTGATAAGGAATTTCCACAAACGAATGACGTCACCAAATCTACTTTTTGCGCATGCCTCACACTATTATCCCGGATAAGAAGGTCCAACAAGTGATTGTATCGTTGTTATTAATGTGTCATTCTATTGTTTAAGGTTTTTTCTGTTTCAATAGTTATTGCGCTACTGTGTTCAACGCAATATTTAAAATATATTATTTTATTAATTTATTACTTATTTATTAATTTATAATTAATGTATTGATTTATTACTAATTTATTGATTAATTGTTAATTTCTAAATAAGTAATAAATGTTTTAATTTATCACTAATTTATTGCTATTTTCTTAATATAACTACTATTAATATTGATTTGTTTGTCGGTTTGTCTTTTTGGCTGTTACTTTGTTTGTTGGTTTGGTTGCGTGTATATTTTTTGTTTCTTTGTTTCTTTCTTCGTTTGTTTGTTAGTTTGTCTATCTGTATGTTTGTTTAGTGGTTTTGCTTGTTTGTTTGCTTGGTTGGTTGGTTGGTTGTTAATTTGTCAGTTTGTTTGTCTGTCAGTCTGTTTGTCTGTTTATGTTTTTTTTGTCGCTTTTAGTTTGTTCGTTTGTTTATCTCTCAGTTTGTTTGTATGTTTTTTTGTTGTGTTATATTTTGTATTTGTTTATCTTATTTTTTGTTTGTTCATTTGTTTGTTCTTCTCTTTTTTGTGTTTAGTTAATTTGTGTTTTTGTATCATTACTTGTTTGTTTGTTTGTTTGTTTGCTTGTTTTTTTGTATTTTTCTATTTTTCTTTGTCTAATTGTTTTTAATTTGCATGTTTTATTGCTCGTTTGTGGCTTGTTTGTTGTTTATTTGTTTGTTTGTTTATCTCTTTTTGTTTATATGTTTGTTTGTTTGATCAATTGTTAGTCTGTTTCTTTGTTTATTTGTATGTTTGTTTATTTGTTTGTTTGTTGGGTTTTTTCATTTCATTTGTTTGCTTTTTATATTTCTTTTTTTCTGTTTGATTGTTCGCCTTTTTGTTTGTTTATTTGTTTGTTGGTTGGTTTGCTTGTCTATTTGTTTTTTGTTTGTTTGTTTGTTTCTTTGTATTTTCCTTACGTTTCTTTGTCCAATTGTTTTCATATATTTTTGTTTTATTGCTCGTTTGTGGTTTGTTTGTTTGTATATTTGTTTGTTTGTCTGTCTCTTTTTGTTTATATATTTGTTTGTTTGTTTGATCGATTGATTGTTTGTCTGCTTCTTTGTATATTCGTTTGTTTGTCTGATTTTACCATGTTATTTGTTTGTGTGTTATATGTTTGTTTATTTGTCTTTTTGATTGTCCCTGTGTTTGTTTGTTTATTTGTTTGTTGGTTACTTGCTTGTTTGGTTGTTTGTTTGTTTTTGGTTTGTATTTGTATGTTTTTTGTTTGGTCGTTTGTTTGAGACTTTGGTAGATAGTTTGCTTGTTACTTTGTTTGTTTATTTCTTTGTTTGTTTGTCTGTTAGTTTGTTCGTTTGTTTGTTGGCCGGGTTAATTGTTTGTCTGTTTAATTGTTTGTTTGTTCACTTGTTAGTTAATGATGTCTTTGTGGATCGTAACTGTATGTATCATGCCATATTGTATCAGTTTGAAAGTAATGATTCTTGTAGTGCAAGTGTTACTGAGATTGGAGAAATGACTGCATCAAATCTTGAGAATCATTGTGATTACTATAGTCAATTTCTAATTATATAATTATATAATTATATAATCAACTCACATCCGTATTATTACGGACTCTTGCTCATCGTTTCACAACATATTCACTATCTCTTTGTTCCAACCGGCTTGATGTATTACAAATATATTAATTTATTATTAATTAATTAATTTAGTATTAATTAATTAATTATTACAAATTTTTTAATATTTAATTAATTTATAAATTTATAATTAATTTATTGATTTATTATAAACTTATTGGTATATTTAAATTATTTATATATTACTAATTTATTGATTTATAATATATTTATTATTTATTATTTAGTTATGGATTTAATATTAATTAACGATTAATTATTAATTTACTAATTCATATTTATTTACTCATTTTTTATTAATTTACTGATTTATTATTTAAATATTAAAATATTATTCATATATATACTTATTACTAATGTATTGATTTATAATTACTTTATAATTTATTATTAATTTTGGAATTTATTATTAATTTATTGACTTATCTTTAATTTATTAATTGATTGTTAATTTATTAATTTACTACTAATTCTGATTTAATATTAATTTATTAATTAATTAATTTATTATTAATTTATTAATTATTTTAATTTTATTAATTTGTATTTATCTATTTATTTATTATAATATAATATTTATTATTAATTTATTTTTTATTTTAATTTATTGATTTATTACAAATATATTAATTTGTAATAATAAAACCACGTCGGTGAATACATATAATTAGTTTATTATTTATTTATTGAGTTACTATTGATTTATTGATTTACTATTTAATTTTCTGATTTATTATTAAATTATTATTTATTAATAATTTATTGATTTATAATTAATTCATTAATTCTTGTAAATATATTGATTTATTAAAAATTTACTAATTTATTATTAATTTGTTGATTTACTATTAAATTAATATATATTATTATCCATTTATTATTAATTTATTGATTTATTATTAATTTACTAATTTACTAATTAATTTATTAATGTATTATTATATTTATATATAATTCATTTATTATTTATTATTAATTTATTAATATACTATTAATTTATTGTTTGATTATTAATATACTATTTACTATTAATTTAGAGATTTGCTATTAATTTTTGATATATTATTAATATATTAATGTTTGGAATAATTTCTCGATATATTAAGAATTTATTCTTTTTGTTTATTTATTGCTATATTATTGAGTTATAAATTTATTATTAATTTATTTATTTATTATTAATTTATTAATATATTATTAATTTTATTGATTTGCTATTAATTTATTATTTATACTATTTTGATATTAATATATTAATTTATTAATAATTGATTGATTTATTATTAATTTTCATAGTTGCTATTTATTTATTAAATTTCTAACTTATAAATTAATTACATATTTATTGATTTATATTTAATTTATCACAAATTTCTTCATCTATCATTAATATATTAATTTTTGTTTCTTTTTCGGTTTGTCTGCTCTTTGTTTGTTGCTTTGATTGTTTGCCGGTTTTGCTGGTTTTCTGTTATATTTTGTTTGTTTTGTTTGTTCTACAGTGTGTTTGTTTGTCTGTCTTTCTATTTATTTGTTTGTCTTTTTGTCTGTCTGTATTTTTTGTTTGTTTCATTGTTTATTTGTTTGCTTGTTTGTTAGTTTATTTATTTGTTTATTTTTTTCGTTTTGTGTTTGTTTGTCCATTTTATTTTTTTGTTCGTTTATTTTTTTCCTTTGCTTCTTTGTTTGTATGTGTGTGGGTTTGTCTATTTGCCTGTTTGTTTGTTTCTTTGTTGGTATTTTCTTCATTTATTTTTTCTTTGTTCGCTTCTTTTGGTATTTGCTTGCTTGCTTGTTGGTTTTTGATTGTCTGTTTGTTTGTTAGTTTAGTTATTTTTTTCTTGTCTCTTCGTTTGTTTGTTTCTTTGTTAATTTCATTAATGTTTGTGTTTAAGTATTTTGTTAAATTGTAGTTTGATCGTTTCTTTGTTTCTGTGTTTCTTTGTATGTCTGTTGTTTGTTTGTTTGTCTGTCTGTCTGTCTGTCTGTTGTTTGCTTGTCTGTTTGTCTGTTTGTCTGTTTGTCAGTTTTTATGGCTTGTTTGTTAGTTTGTTAGCTTGTTAGTTTGTTCGTTTGCCTCTCTTGTTGGTTGGTTGGAATTTAGTTTGTTAGTTTCTTGTTACTTTTTGTTTGTTCATTTATTTTCGGTCAGTTTCTTTGAATGTTTGTTTGTTGTGTTTGTATTTCTTTCTTTGTTTGTTTGTCTATTTGTTTTTTGTGTCCTTGTTAGTTTGTTTCTATTTTTCCAAGTATATTCTTCGTTCAACTGTTCCTTTGTTTGTTTGTTTTCTTATTGGCTTGTTTGCTTACTTATTTGTCTCTATATTTTTGTTTGCATGTATATTTGTGTGTCTATTTGTCTGTTTTTTTTTTTGTTTTTTTTGTTGGTTTGTTGGTCAGTTTGCCTGCTCGTTTGTTTGCTTGTTTGTTTGTTTGCTTGTTTATGTCTTAGTCCGTATTTGTATTTGTCTGTTAGTTTTTTGCTTATTTGTGTGTCTTTCATTTTGCTTGTTTTTTTGCTTGTTTGCTTGTTTCTTCATTTGTTTATTTATTTATTTGTTATTTTGTTTTTTGATTATTTTTTGTTTGTTTGTTTGTTTATTTGTCTGTTTATTTTTTTGTCAGGACTGCGGGAAAGGATCGAAACAAACTGTTTCCATAGAAGCTTTCTTCGGAAAGAGTAGAAAGAGCGGTAACATTTGTAGGTCTTCCAGCGACGTAACAGGCAATCAATTTCTCGACAGTGAACTTGGTGATTTGTTTGCAAGACAGGTAGACTGGATTATACGCTCGCCTGTTTAGACTCATATGTCTGCATGAATGTGTACGTCGATCGTAACGAGAACCCGAAGGGACATGCAGCTGTATACCTGTACAGTAGACCGCTCAGAGTGGGGTAGGCGGCTGGCGTTAGCAACATACGTTACGTTTATTTTGGAGTGATCTTGCAAAATCATTTACTGGAAATGTGTCACGAAACTCAGCTGACCCTTCGTGGGTTTTCTGGGCGCGCAAGAGGGCATTGGTACGAAGCAAGGGCTTCTGTCTATCTCGAGTTGGCGGACCTTACGCTAGTCAAACACCCAACCACATGATCTGCATAACCCCCAGTAACAATCCGTAGTACGTACACTGTATAAGGTAGACGCGAGCGAAGTATTCGTATTCCGAGGCATATCAATGTACTTGCAAAGTGTGAACTATACAGTAAAACTCATTGGTATATTTAAAGATACTAATATTTCTGTTTTATATTCAACTGTATTATTAATTCTATTATTATAGACTCTCCAACTAATAGTGTTGCAGACGTCTGTGTCAATCTTGATAGGACTATCGATGAAGGGTACATTGGCAAACTTTTGGAATGTAACGTTGACTTTGCATAACCTCACCAGCACCAGAGAAGTCAGCATAAAATCTTAACCAAAGAGCCTAATCTGCATCCATCATACTATCCCCAAACGTTGAAGCATGGATCAAGGACAAATTGCATTTCCAGCCTGCGTGGTTGAAGCAATATCCATGTTTGCACTACAGCACGCATTTAGATGGAGCATTAATTTTGCTGAGCTTGTGATTGTTTGCCCCTAGAACGATTAGTTGGCAAGCTCTATGCCAATTTCTAAGCAAACCGTTTACATCTTGAGTTATTAAAGCCTCTAGCTCATAAATTGAAAGATCATTCCCTGCTTGACTATCAAATAACATCAACGACTCAAATGAGTGAGCTTGTCCTTTGATTTCACCATCCTGCGGAGACAATAAATAAACACTAAGTAGAACTCTGAATCTCTCAAAGAATTGAAGAAAATAAGAAGATCATAGAGGCATTGCTAAATGTTGTTATGTTATGTGGGAAGCGCAGGGTCTTTCAGTATGCGGCCATCGAAACGACGAAGTAGATTGGACTGAGGAGAAAGAGCAAGTAGCAGAAAACCAAGATAATTTCGCGAAGTTTGTTTGTTTATGTGTTTGTGTGTGCGAGTGCGTTCATACGTGCTTGCGTGTTACTGTGTGAGTGTGTGTGTGTGTGCGTGCGCGCGCGTGTGTATGTGTGTGTGTGTGTGTGTGTGTGTGTGTGTGTGTGTGTGTGTGTGTGTGTGTGTGTGTGTGTGTGTGTGTGTGTTGTGTGTGTGTGTGTGTATGTGTGTGTATGTGTGTGTTTGTGTGTGTGTGTGTGTGTGTGTGTGTGTGTGTGTGTGTGTGTGTGTGTGTGTGTGTGTGTGTGTGTGTGTCTGTGTGTCTGTGTGTCTGTGTGTCTGTGTGTCTGTGTGTGTGTGTGTGTGTGTGTGTGTGTGTGTGTGTGTGTGTGTGTGTGTGTGGTGTGTGTGTGTGTGTGTGTGTGTGTGTGTGTGTGTGTGTGTGTGTGTGTGTGTGTGTCGTTTATCGTTTATATATTACTTAAGTGTTATATTGTTTCTATTTTGACACACACACATACACACACACACACACACACACACACACACACACACACACACAGTATTTAATTATATGACCGTCATTCATATCACCAACCACATAACAACCAATGCCATAGTGAAACATAAGTACCATTTGGCAAAAAGCCCATCCAATGTATACACCTCTAAGTGTCAACAACACATTGGCTGATACCATCAACCTCATTAACTAAGATTCGTTAGCTTAACTTAAATTAATTAACATGATTTAATTTAAATTGATTTATAATACAATTAGGAGAGTGCAATGTCCTCATGTAATTGAATTCTATTTCACAAATACTACAACAAAATATTTATTAGCATATCACACTATATACAATTAAAGTGACAGCATGTGATTTGTGTGTGTATACAAGTTTTATTAAGCATTATCTAGTTGCTATAGACACGTACACGTAATCATTTAATGTAAACCACATAACAATTACTAATACATAGAATGTGATGGCTGATGCTAATGACAACAACATATTCATAATTCTGCTGGTTGTCACACAGTTATTATATTGAGGTAATCTATCTAGCATTGGTTTACTTGCATATTATTTAATTGCACACAGAAAATAACTTCGCCATAAATAGTACATAATATTTTGTATGCAGTGCATGCAACAGTGGAAATATATTGACCACTAGTTCAATCCAATTACTAGTGTGCATAGCACATGCACACAAAAATTCTGAAATATTAAAATTTGTTTAGTTAAAAAAGCAACATAAATCATTATACTTGCCGTACAATTTATCACAGGGTACGGTAGTACCCTGTATGTAGGGATTGCCCAGGTTTTAGAGCGTTGTAGGGGCGTGGTCGTCTTTTTGCACGCTTAGAAAACATAGTAAATGTAGACTAAAGTTTCTCAGAAATAACGAAATGAAATGTTTGAGGTTGTGTACTATATCCTATTTTTTGGTCAATAATATTAATCATCTAACAACCTAGAAAACAGTTGCTAGTCTCGGAGGCCCATGCTCCAATTTTGTTTTGACTTTTTTCTTTTTCTTCTTCTCCACGGATATCTCTTTTTGTACGTTATGTGCGGCAGCGAAACTTTAGAAAGCGCTTTAGAATTACCCGAACTCTATCCTTTTGTTGATTAAAGAAACCGAAAGGAATGTTAAAAAATTTGTGTTTCTTTCAAGCAGATTTGATCTTTTGACCGCCATCAACGCTGTTGCACAGTTCGGGCCAATCACAGAGCAGTATTTACGATGCTTGTCCATGGCAACCAGAGACAATGGACGAAGCGCCAATCAACTATACCTAAAGAGTTTATGAAAGAGTCTACCACCAGAACTGTGTAATTCGATCATGTTTGCCATTGTCCGGTTTAGTCTGAAATTGTTTGCGATCTGCGTTGTACACAGGAGCAAAATTGACAAATAATTAGTACACAGAGCAATTTATACGGGAACCCATTACCTGCAACGCATATCCCGTATGTGATAGTCTTTGGCTTTGACTACTAGGCCAAGTTCTATTCCAACTGCCGTTGCATATTTAGTTATACACGCACAGAGGAAAGAGCAATGCAAAGACACTAAAAATTAGGATCTATATTCGTGCAACGTGCGCTAGGACACCATGGTTCCGTATCTACCCCATCGACTTAGCTTGAGCTTAAGCTTGAGCAAACTACCTCTGCATCATGTCTAACGAAAGCTGTTACATACATGTATAATCAGTTTAATTAACGCTAATAAAAACGCGATAAATCTTAGACATGTATAGAAAAGACGTACAGGCCCTAGTGAAGACGTGTACACCCTAGGTATATGTTGCGCGCTTTGCGCTCCTAAAAACCTATATATTTAAACTAGAATTTTTAAAAACTTTTTCTCTAAAAAAATAAATAAATGTAGGGATTGTATAAAAAGTAACAGAAACAAGATCTATAGATAATATGAACGAAAGCCAGACATCACTAGTTTATCCTTCCAACCCCATATTCCCTACATTATACATTTTGGGAATTGGAAGGATTCACTAGTGATGTCTGGCTTTGGTTCATATTATCTATAGATATTGTTTCTGTTACTTCTTATACACTCCCTACATCTATTTTTTCAGAAAAAGGTTTTAAAATTCCAGTTTAAATATATATTGCATTTAGTTGTTAGTTGTTTCCTGTTGCTTTTATTTACTGTCATAGGACAAACGTAGTCAGCCATTTGCTATTGTATCCTAATTCAAATATGAAAAATATATTTGTATCTGTCTGTCTGTCTGTGTGTTTGTCTGTCTGTCTGTCAGTCAGTCTGTCTGTCTGTCAAAACATATATTCTCATAGATTTGCACTATTACAAGCTAAAACAAACAGTCCAGCGACCCATACTGGGTCGCATGCTATCAAATATCTACCGAAGAAGAAATTGGCAAGAGTTTATGTAGCTATCTCTATCTACTTTCTCGCAAAGTCTAGTCAGTTTTCGCGTAATCACGCTGGCATTTTGTCAGTCTGTCTCTCTGTCTTTCTGTGTGTCTGTCCGTGTGTCTGTCTGTGCGTGTGTCTGTCTGTCTTTCTGTGAGTCTTTCTGTCTCTGTGTGTGTGTCTGTCAGTGTGTCTGTCTCTCAGTCTGTTTGTCTGACTGTCTGTCTGTCTTTCTGTGTGTCTGTTTTTCAGTGTGTCAGTGTGTCTGTCTGTCTGTCTGTCCGTCTGTCTGTCTGCCTGTCTGTCTGTATGTGCGTCTGTGTGTCTGTCTGTCTTTGCAGCTGTCTGTCTGTCTCTCTGTGTGTTTTTCTGGGTGTCTGTATGTGTGTCTCTCTACGTGTCTGCCTGTCTGTCTCTTTGTCTATCTGCGTGTATGTCTGTCTGTCTGTCAGTGTGTGTGTGTGTGTGCGTGCGCGCGCGCGCGCGCGTGTGTGTGTGTCTGTCCGTCTGTCCGTCCGTCTGTCTGTCTGTCTGTCTGTCTGTCTGTCTGTCTGTCTGTCTGTCTGTCTGTCCTCATATATTTCAAACATGAACACTACTACAGGCTAATGAAGAGAAGGTGAGTTTAAGCAGGCTCTATGCGGCCACTACAACTATACTGCTATCTATACCTAATGTATGTCTGTCTGTCTGTCTGTCTGTCTGTCTGTCTGTCTGTCTGTCTGTGATTCTGTCTGTCTGTCTGTGTGTCTGTCTGTCTTTCATAATTAATTACTAAATTTGATTAATTGTTATGACAATGGATGTACAGTCTAAAATTGTTGACAGCATTGTTGTTTCGGTTTGTACTGATAGCGACAGTCGAGTTGGGGCAATGATCCTCCACATTTTCACATGAAAACACAGCACTGGCATTATGAGGTGCCTACAGAAATGAATACAACTGAAACCACACTGCACAAAAAATGAAAATAAGTAATTAGTAAATAAATATTTAAAATAAAAATAAAAATAATTAATTATATAATAAAATATTTTAATTAAAATATAAATAGAAATAATTAATTAGAAAATAAATATTTAAAAATATAAATATAAATAATTAATTAGTAAATAAATATTTACATTATAAATATAAATAATTAATTATTTATTAACACATTTTAATAAAAATAAAATATAAATAATTAATATTTTTTAAAAAGATATAAATAATTAATTATTAAATAAAACAAAAGTATAAATACTTAATTATTAAAAAAAATTGTAAATAAAAATACAATTTAATAATTTAATAAAAAATAATCTAATTAAAAATAGAAATACTGTAATTATTAAATAATATAAATATGTAAGTAATTAGTTATTAAATAAAACAAAATTAATTATTAAATACATATTTTTAAATGAAAAAAATTAATTATTTAATATAATATATAAAAAATATAAATAATTAATTATTAAATAAAATATTTGAATTGAAAATATAAACAATTAATTGTTAATTAAACAAATATTTTTTAAAATATAGACATATATAAATAATTACTTAATAAAAAAATTTTAAAACAAAAATACAAATATAATTATAACTAATTATTGAATAAAATATTTTGAAGATCCGGATGTGTAGGGTTGACCTCGTTGCAAGTGCAGCTAGTTGATGCAGCAGAAGACACCGAACGGTTGCAGTTTAAGATGCCATTTGTCTCTGACTCTGTACTGAGTGCTCTCGACCCAGCAACCTTCTGAGTGCAACTTCTCACTGCCTGTGTGTGCAGTGCGTGGGCGTGACCAACATGTTCGAGTTGAATATACGAATGAGTCTCGCTCTCAAATAACGTAGGATCTTCGATTGTGAGCAGATCGCTTGTTGTTAAAAGAGCGTAGGACGTTGCCAAAGAGCAACATATGAAAACAGCAGAAATTGACATTATTGCCTCGATGTCCAGACATGAGTTTAACAGGCATCTTCATTGCAATCAATCATCTAGTGTGTGCACTTTCTGGCCATTCTTCTCTATAGATTTGTAACTTGGCTTAGAATTAAAAATGAATTGTCGTTTCAGTTTTTAGATTCAGAATAAAGACTAACAAATTAAAAAATAAATATTAATTTATTACAAAATATAAATTTAAAAAGTTGGGAATTAAAATTGTAGCAAAGAGTTTAGGTGGTTTTTAACGCGCATGCACTAGACAACATTCTGTTTGATCGATCACTAATCTTGTTGCTACTGACGGTTTAGTGGATATGCTGACCCACAACCATGTCTACGACACATTAGTGTGCGCGAGTGTGTGTGTGTGTGTGTGTGTGTGTGTGTGTGTGTGCGTGTGCGTGTGCGTGTCCGAGTGAATGTGCGTGCGTGCGTTCGAATTTGTGTGTGCGTTTGTGTGTGCGTGTGCATGTGTTTGTACGTGTGCTTGTCCGTGCCAGTGTACATGTACGACGACGGGCTGAAGTCTTTAAGAACCTGGCTCCCACGTTCACTAGCGAGAACGTTCCTCCACGGACGAAAAAGATAACAAATGGCCATGCAGCATCAAAGCTCTCCTGCACTGAAAAAGTTAGTTGCAGGAGTTTACGCGTTGCGTCCATTCCGTCACGACAAGACCTTCCGGAAAAGTCAACTCATTGTCACATACTGCAACCTAGATGGCGACGCTGAGATAATCTACGTATCATAGCAACGGAAGGTCTCTGATTGGACCATTTTATCGATGACGTTTAGGCCACGTTTTGACCATCTGGCCCTCGATCGTTGCTGTCGACACGACCTGAGTCCGTGCATGCCTCAATAATTATGCTATTCTATATCCATACCATATATTTCATCCAGTCTTAACTGAATATTGCTTTACGCGGGATATCAACAAATGATTGAATATTAATTGTTGGAATTGCTATATAATGGTAGTAGATGTGAATTGGTGTTACTGAAATTTAAAAATTTCAGTTAGTTTGATCAAATGGTGAATTGGAAAGCTTAAACAATCTCTAGCGTGTCATACAAGTAGATTGAGAATAAATTCTACATACTCTGTAATTAATGAGTTTTCTATTTGGAAAGATACGTTGCTGTAATTAGATATCCAATTAGCTGTCAACAGTAATATGACAGTCTATCTGTTTGCTAGCTAGTCAATTGAGGTCGTTTTAGTTTATTGGTCCCTACCTGTTGTCACAAGATTTGTGACAACAAAATACTATATACGTACATTTACTAAATGATCAATGAATCCTACAACAATTAAACAGCACTGTTGTCATGACTTCATTAACATCAGGTTGCTACACTTAACAAAGAGTTTGACTTGATCATATCAGTTTGTTAATTAATTCTACATTCTACTCTGGTCGAGTGAAGAGTGACTTTTAACATTTGGTTTCAGGTAGATAATGGGTAGAAAAATGCATGTCTGTAATACAGTAGAAATCTATTGTGAGTGCAACATGAATGTATGTTATAATGGATATGATAAAGTTACTTGTGTACAGTAATTTCAGTGATTGTACGTCTCTTTACTAAAATGCAATGTACATCTTATAAGTGCAGTAAACAATCATAGAACACATTATAAACAATCAGAACACATTCTCAATACCTGATGTGTTTTCATATCTGTTTAGAATACGTTGGATATCTCTATACTGACTATTACCATCAAACCATACATGTAGATAACTTGGTTTCTGTGGTTACAAGCTACAAATCAAAAGTCCAATCTAACTAATGTCTGCAAACTAGCACTTCATTCAGTGTGTTCTTCAACGTACTCTACCAGCTCTGCACCGAATACAGAATTTGCTTCAGTTCTCTTGTCCATGACCAGAAATGTTTTCACAATTAAACGACATCTAGCTTGTTGGTCCAGAAAACTGATCCAATCTTCCAGCATTTTACGAGCCTGGTCAAACAGTCTCTGGTGTTCCTGTTGTATAATAATGATGTTGGGTAAAGTGAACTTGTCTGGATCAAGATGAGCAGCAAATTCCGTGCAGTAACTAGCAACCTCCCGAGCAATAGTGACGAGGAGATTACTACTCAGTTTGCATTCAGCTACCTGTTCCAAGTTCATTCCCACAAAATCAGGCTTCAGCTGACATGCTGCAGTTGCTGCATCACCTGCAAAGAAATACATCAATGTCATACAACACAAATCGTGTAAGACTATCTAACCAATTGAACTTTGTGGTGTGTGTAAACTTCCACTGATGTCTAAAACTATTTCTAGTAGGTTTTACTAGACAGCGGCCTCACAGGTTCAGTGTAAGATTAAATAAACTTTGAATCAAAATCATCAAATTAAACAAAGTGCACATTGCTCCAGTTGCAAAATATAAAAACAGACTTACTAATATTACTCTTTAAAAAGCTTTAATGACACATGAAACTATAAGGAAACAAAGGGCAATTATTAAACAAATTTCTGATTAATGAAACTATATCATCTATATAAAACTGTGTTGATATCTGAAATTATTTTTATTTGCATTTCCAAAAAGATACAACCTCAGGAGTTCAAGAAAATATTACTAACATATTCAGTAAATATAAAAGGAAACTGTAATCATGAATAATGTGTAAAAATGTCTTCTTCGTTCTTTTATTGCAATAAACAGGATATTCACCTTAGATACTTACTAGACAAGTCCAAAACCATTTTGAGAAAATGATGGGTATGTAGGGATGGGTATGTACTTATGTCATATATGCCCATCTCCTACATCACATTCACAACTGCTGCAAGCGATATAGGTAAAAAGATTGTGATGTAGGAGATGGTCATAAATGACATAGGTAGATACCCATCCCTATATCTAATATATAAAGCTCAAATCTAATATATAAAGCTCAAATTGTCTGTGTGTGTGTGTGTGTGTGTGTGTGTGTGTGTGTGTGTGTGTGTGTGTGTGTGTGTGTGTGTGTGTGTGTGTGTGTGTGTGTGTGTGTGTATGTATGTTCGCGTTTGGTGGCCACGTCTTTTGTCCGTTCGCAACCGAAATCGGCACGCACACTCGGTACGCACAGAGAAAGGTTTGCGCAAAAACATAAAAAAATACTGCACTGGGTCCCCTCTCGAGGGATCGACCCACGCGTAAAATTTCTCGTCGACGCAAACGCTACACATTGTAGTTTATTCGAACACACGCCCGCACCAGTCCCGTGTAGACTCTATGCATCGCCGCCCTTCGCAAAGCTTCGAGCAATTGAACATCTCTTGCCGACGAAACTTACTCTTCTATCGCTTGCGTTTCTCTCCAAATTCTCATTGCATTTGCACCGAATCCAACATACAGGTTTTCTGCAGCAAGCGCTACACGGGGAGTGTGTCGATTTCGATCGAAACAAGCGCGAAGAGCAAGATTCGAATTTATTCAACATATCCGGGACCTCGCAACAAAGATTGCACGTGACGTGTCCACAGACCTATCTTTACACTACAGTATCTTGCCCGTACGAAGGACGGGCCATGTATACTAGTACCCATTATTTTCTCAAAATGTTTTTGGACTTGCTTTATATATTTTCAGCTATGTTAAAAGTATATTACGCGTGCACGTGTGTGTGTGTGTGTGTGTGTGTGTGTGTGTGTGTGTGTGTGTGTGTGTGTGTGTGTGTGTGTGTGTGTGTGTGTGTGTGTGTGTGTGTGTGTGTGTGTGTGTGTGTGTGTGTGTATGCCCCGAAGATAGAAATAACAGTTTTAGTAAACCGAGTGCATAACATTTGAACATGTGATAATACTTTCATGCTCAAAACCTCAGGAGAGGCCACGGTGAGCTTGCACTCTCTGTCCCTCCCCCTTCCATCCTAGGCCACGAATTCCAGGCTGTAATTAGACGCTGCATATTCCAGTTTAACTACGGTATCTCTTTTCAAGTGACCTTACGTTATACCATAGGAAATAAAAAAATTGGGTCAATTTCATGAGTCAACTGTAGTGTCTTCTCTATATCATGTGTTTACAAGGAATCAGAACATGTAGATGTACGACGCGTGCTTTTGTTTTATGAACTAGGAAACTGACAACATGAAAACAAAACTAGAAAAGTTCGACAGTTGTAATTAAGTTCGTCGTCATCTGAGCGTGTATACCGTCGGGTGCTGCTGTTAGCTCGTGTACGCCTCTAGTGCAAGGTTCAGTTTCTCAAACACCAACACTAACAAAGTAAAGACCTAGATAGCAGATTTTCAACACCTTAGCTAAACAACGTCGCGTGTACCCTGCACGTTGTGCGCGCGAGCTGATCTAGATGTCTATGCAGTTCAGTAAATTCATGGTGAAAGCTGTAAAGCAACGACTAGAGAACAGAGACACTAACGGTACGTTTCGTGTTTTCTATGTTACGTTAGCAAAAATCACAAAAATTAGCTTCTCTTTTAGTGCTAATTCGTGACAGTAAAACTTCTTGACAGTCAAGCAATCGCGTATGAAAACGTCGTGAGGTTTAAGCTACGCTGAGAGCGCGCATGCTGACTCGGCTCAGCTCTTACTGAGCTGCTTCTGGACGTCCCACGCAATGCTTTGTGCAAGAAGCCCATCCAACAAAAATAATTTTGAGCCCCGTACGCGCTTATCGTGACCTTGCCAGCTTCCAAAATCACGACATCATCTCTGATTGATATCAACAATGTAGGTTCCACACTAATTATTCTATTTTTATACGTATGCTTACTTTCAGACCGTAGCATAACAGCCAAGTACCTATAGCCAACCTCAATACACTACACATTTTCAAAAGATCTAGGATGCTTCTTTTCTAGCAATTCCAGCAAGCAGCGAACCTTCTCTTCTTCTGTGTTCGATGGCATTTTATTTATTCACTGTCGAACGTCTTTCAGAATCAAGGAGACCTGACTGGTAGAGATGATCTAGTACAGTGCCGCTCACTCGTAATCATCTCGTGAGATCGCTGTAGCGTTGATACATGTGACTTGCCATTTAGAATCAGCTGCAGACATTTTCTGAAAACCTTATGAACAGCTATGCAAATGGCAAGATGAATACGTTGAGCGGCTAGGCTAGAAAAGAACCCGGACAAGTTGGAGGTCATCTCATCTCCGTTTACTTTATTTATACTAACACTAACTCATCATGTCCACGTTGTTATACCTTTTTGTATCTATTTGTATTTATAGACTCTATAGATAGACGATCGTTTACAAGAAGAATGCATGCAGCTCTCCAGTACAATAACAGAATTTATACAATAGGCCATTAAAATTCTAAAAATATTAGAAAATGGGCAAGCAGTCGTCTAGTTCTGGACATGGTTGATTTCTACGTAGTTGTTTGAGCCTCCGTCTCTGTGCGCGCGAGCTGAATTCACAAACTCTCTGGAAACTCTGAGACTACTCTTTGATGTTTATATTACGGTATACTGTGGTCGCTAATTAATTAATTAAGTCATCATGGTATCAACTGACGGAAATGAAGTTTTGCTGTTGAAACGTTGGAGGTAATCTTAACTTAATTAACTAACTCAATTTATAGAAACGTGAGCAAAAACAATCAAACTGCATGATATATCTCGTCTACAGCAGTTTTTCGCATGTAACATTCAGATAAAAAATCTTGAGCAGTAGCTTACGTTAGAAACGTACTAAATTTATTCGTTTTTATGTACACGTTATCAACAGCTTGATGATTGATTTACAGTCGTTTACAAATAATTTAAAAACAACGTTAGCTAAGAGACAAGGAATTGTGATGTGTGTCACAGCCCAATTCTTTGTGCTCCCATAACTTAACAGAGCTACAACAATTGTAAAAAAAGATGTCAGAATTTCATCTTATAAAAACCCTTTCACATGCCCCTCTAACACAAGCTTGTCTGCAAGCTTCCAAAACTGCATTCTTTGTTGCTTGTTTGCCTTTCTGTTTCCGCCAATTGTCAAGAATCTCAAAGAGAAGACGAGATGCCTCGTGGAACTGTTTCTCATATTGTCTAAGCGTTTCACCACTGAAGCCCAGATGAATGCCAAATGAATGCCAATGAGATCCTGCCTCGACAGCAATCTGTTAAGGAAACAACACGAAATTGAATTTGATCAATAGTACTAATACCAAAACGTAACTAAAGTCTTAATTTCTGATTCCACATCTAGAGGACTGATTGGCCTGTTCCTTACACCTCTACGACTTAATTGGCACAAGGTATCTGCAAAGGCATAGCTATAGGCATTAGGCAGTGAGGTGGTTGCATGCCTTCCATAGGAAAATGGGCGTGTTCCTGTCACGTGTAAAATTTTCTGATAAAATTTATATAGTTTATTGTAGTCTTATTATTATTAATAATAAAATAATTTATAAACAATTCTAAATTTTATATCAACTTCCTCTGTTGGACTGTTCTGTCTAGTATTTTGTTAGTCTGTCTAGGGTTGTTTGACTGCTCTTTGCCATACTCAAGACGTTTTGGACAGCGCTGCTCAACCATAAATAACGAACGGTGGCAAACGTCTATGTTTGACTAACAGCGTCTAAACTCAATATCATGCAAGCAGTAAGAGGATTATTGCATGGGACACGTGAGTCAATTAATTAAAAAATTAAGGGTAGAGTCTTCTCTAGCTAAACCATACGTATTTGCATGCATACGGGACTACGTTGGATACGAATTTTTGTACTTTGTGTTAGAAAAAGCATGCAAAAGACACTAGAGTGTTGAAGCACTAACCTTTAAAAGTTCAACAGATGTAACTTGGTCATCGTCTGAGTCCGTAGCTAACGGTACTGCTGCTTTTTCACGAATTCGAGTAGGTTCACGAAGTGACGTATCAATACTGCAATCTGTTGTGTATATAATTCGTTGTAGGACTACTGCAAGGAGAACAGTGCCAACACAGAGCAGAACCACTAACAGCACAAATCTCTGTCGTCGCACATCGTCTTTTTTGTCACTTGCAATGTTGTCGTCATTTGCCTTTTCCTCCACTTTGGCATCCACTAGATCAAAACTGAAATGAGTGGTTGCGGCATACAATAATCAAAACTAAACGAAATGTATTGCAAGTTCCTTACCCAGGAGAATTATATCAATACTCATGCCCACACTCGAACCATTATTACTTTCAGTTATTTAATTAAATACGTTACATAAGATCTCATTTGGTCATGTCGTGAACTGATGAAACAACATCTTTAGAAATCCTGAAGTCTCTCCTCGATGTATAGCAATGCACCTTAGAGACTCTGCAGATCTGATTTCCTGTTTGATATCATACAAACAAGAAAAGGATCTCAAATAGTCTTTTTGCTTTCTGTATTCTATTCAACTGGAAGCTGCTTCTGCACTACCTTCTAAATTGAGGTTGTCAGCATTGTTGTAGTCACATAAGAAATCTTTGATAATGTTTCATATAAATGAGTGAAAAAGGTCTCAAACTTTACAGAACAGTATAAACTGTCTGGTAGTTTTCTGTAGTTGCTGTTTAACTGGTTAATATTCTCCACTCCAGCCAGACATGCCTTGATGAACTAAAGTGAAAGTGAAATTCTGGTTTCACTGTCTTGTCCAGCCACACCATTTGATGGCAATGACAAAGTCTGGACTGTGGAAAACAAGACACTGAATATTTTGTTTAATTGTTTGCTATTTGACAAATAAGAATCCATATTGACATAACCAAATCAATATTACGTATAAGTAACTAAATTTTCTCTCTGCAGTCTCTCACCTCTCAATGCGGTCTGTAGGTCTGCATTTTGTTTTCTCATTTCAGCAATTTCTCTATCTTTTTCTGAACTTTCATTTTTCAGTTGTTCTATTTGCTCTAGTAACTGTTCCTCTCCTTTTCCAGCCACTCGTCTTGGAGGTTGTTGTGTAGGTGTAGTGGTCTGTGTAAAACAACAGAAATTCTTACTATTGATGTATACAGCAAGCAATGTTCTAGGCAGTTACGCTGTAGGAAACCTCACAAATCGAAACAGCCACGCAATACTTAAAATCAACTACCAAGCATCAAAACAAAAGTAATTAGCCGACCCTCATTCTCTGTGTCTCTGTTCTCTGTTCTGGTGTAGATGGAGGAACATTTGATGCTGTTGTTGTTGAGCTTGTACGACCTGCAAACACAAAAAGTAGCGATGTAAATTAATTAAATTATATTTTGTTAATCTAATTTCTGTTTATTACTATGACTTATCAAACGTGATAATAATATAGTAATCAATACATAATTAACATTTTACCAGACTACACAGAGTAGACATTGACAAACATTGACACACACACACACACACACGCGCGCCCAAACACACACACACACGCGCACACACACACACACACACACACACACACACACACACACACACACACAGAATCGCCAGATGTTAAGCCTTCCACCCCGTTCGAGTCGGCAATAGTGTCAGTTATGGAGATATAGACAGACAGGGCCTCCATGCGCTACGTGGAGGCTTAAGAGCCAGCGGTACAATCCACCTGGAACTTGACCAGGGGCACTGACAATGGCGCAGCCCTGGCAATGGACACCAAGGCTCAACGTACCCGGCAGCTGCCTGATTTTACTGCCAAGACAGCAGTCTTGTCCACGCCAGTCAAAGACAACCAACTTATTTATATTCCTGAGTCGAGAAAGCAATTGTGTGTAAGTTGCTGCCAATTACGTCATGGCTCGCCATAACTTTCTATTTATTAATTTACAAATTTATCACCAATTTATTGATTTATTACCAATTTATTGATTTATTACCAATTTATTAATCTATTACTAATTTATTGACTTATTACTAATTTAATGATTTATCATTAAATTATTGATTTATTACTAATTTAATAATTCATCACTAATTTATTGATTTATTACTAATTTATTGATTTATTACTAATTTATTAATTTATCACTAATTTATTGATTGATCACTAATTTATTAATTTATCACTAATTTATTGATTGATCACTAATTTATTGATTTATCACTAATTTATTGATTTATTATTAATTTATTGATTTATTACTAATTTATTGATTTATTACTAATTTATTGATTTATTACTAATTTATTGACTTATTACTAATTTATCGATTTATCACTTATCTATTGATTTATTATTAATTTATTGATTTATTAGCAATTTATTAATTTATTACTAATTCATTGATTTATTACTAATTCATTGATTTATTACTAATTTATTGATTTATTACTAATTTATTGATTTATAACTAATTTAATAAATTTATTACTAATTTATTAATTTATTGCTAATTTATTGAATTATTACTAATTTATTGATTTATTACTAATTTATTGACTTATTACTAATTTAATGATTTATTCAGAGGGGAATATAACGCCAGGACACCGGACATTGTCCGGTTAAAACAAGTCCATGTCCGGCCATATATTGTGTTGTCCGGACGTTGGCTACTGGAACGGTCACACCCCAGTGGCATGATTCGGACACTCATAAGTCAGACTATGTGCACTATCAGAGAGTATGTTTTCTTGGGGTACATCTACTGTCCCGGTAAGCCTGAACTGGGAAGTGAGTAATGAGGTAGAGGTCACACCAGGTGTGCTTATTAGAGCATGTTACACCAATTATCTTAAGTGGTTCCAGTTGATGATCCCTTGATCTCACTAGATAATCGGATAATAACCATTTCTACTTGGCTAATATGTCCTTGATATGCAAAAAGTGTTACCTTTTGGTTTCATTTGTAAAAAGGGCTTAAATAATTTAGTAAACAGAGGCCAGACCTTGTGGTTTCTAACCGTTGGAGATCATCACCAAGGTCCAAAGAACAGCGGAGATATTACAGATTTTCAAAGTTCACACTCATGGGGTCATAGACAGTACACAAGGTTTTGTGTGAAGTGGTGAGACAGATTACTGAGACACCAGTTGCCGTAAAATACAAATTTTCACCTAGAATGCGTATAGCAAAGCACCAAATATGAGGACATGAATTGGTAGAAACATCGTCCCCAAGACGGTAATCAAAACATCCTGATTTATGAATTTTTCTTTCTTGTCATTGTCAAATAGCAGTGACTGTTGTTTCTTTGAAAATCCCAGTCCTTCTGGAAAGATCCTAAACGGTTTCTTTCAAAGAGCCTTTTGGCAGACTATTCTGTCAGCACACTAAGTATCTGCAGAAAAGGTGAATACCGATTTAGTATGCCTTGATAATAAAATGAAGGAGCGACTAGGTTGGTGTGACACCAAAACTTCTTTGTCATATAATTGCCTTTCT
>NC_085086.1:237500-295000 GCF_963422355.1 Corticium candelabrum
GGTCTGCCAAAGAATCAAAGAGTCGTGGTTTCATGCCGTCTACAAAGATATCACCGCAAACACGGCAGACGTCTCTTCTTCGTTTGTGAAATCTCATGCCATTTACAAATGATATGTTGATCTAGGTAAAACAATCCTACGCTGTTAGGCTACCATTTAGCATCACTTTTCATAAATACTTCCAAAATCATTTTAGTAGCGTTGTGGTCCAGACTAGAGTTCACACGCACTCTGGTCTGTAAGTTGGAGGCTAATTAATTGTATGCAAATTATTTATTTATTATTTCTTAATAATTTGTTGACATAAATTAATTTATATTAGAAGCGTAGATGCAGGTGTAGTGTATGGTACCTACTACATGTGTAGCAAGTATTGGAGGTGTAGCGGTCAGCTCTGAACGCGTAGACATATGTGGAAGGCGTAGAGGGCAGTTCTGATAACATAGCAGGCCGCTACACCTTAGCATGCCTGGCTAGAACCCTGACTAGTAGCTAAAGCTGTGCTAACACCATGCACACCAAATTCACAATACAATGATTATAAATATTATCATTCACATTCATATCAACATGTCTTACAATGTCTCTTATGTTGATATCACATCCATTCTCTAATAGAATACGAACAACTTTGATGTAATTCTTGTGAGCAGCATAATGCAATGCTGTCCGTCCAGTCTACAATAACAGATAATTATAATAAGAAAGCAATCAGACAGACAGACAGACACAAACAGACGAACAGACAGACAGTATAGAATTTTTTAGATTAATCAGAACTTACTTGTTTTGAGCATAACATCTTGTATAAAAAATAAATGTATTGACAGACAGACGGACAGACAGCGAGACCGAAAGGAAGACTGACAAACAGAAGAACATAAATACAGACAAACAGACAAACACACTGACAGACTGACGGAGAGACACACTGACAGAAAAACGGACAAACTAACAGACAAACAAATAGACAGACATACAAACAGACAAACAGACAGACAGACAGACGAACGGACGAACAGACACACTGAGTGAGAGATAGACAGGCAGACACACTGACAGATAAACAGACAGACAAACAAAAAAAGACAGACAGACAAACAAACAGACAGACACACTGACAGACAAACAGACAGACAGACACACTGACAGACAGACAGACAAACGGACACACAAACGGGCATACAAACAAACAGACAGACACACTGATAAATAAAACCACAGACACAATGACAAATAGACAGACTCACTGACAGACAAACAGATGGACAGACAAAATGACAAACCGAGGGACAGACACAATGAAAGAGTTTAAGACAGACGGACACATTGACAGACAAACAGACAGACAAACAAACAAACAGACACACTAACAGACGAAAACACTGACAGACAAACAGGCAGACACTCTGATACACAGACAGACAAACGGGCAGACACTCTGATACACAGACAGACAGACACACTGACAGACAAAATCACTGACAGACAGATGGACAGAAACACTGACTGACAGACAGACAGACAGACAAACACACACACACACAAACACACACACACACACACACACACACACACACACACACACACACACACACTGATAAACAGACAGAAACACTAACAGACAGAAACACTAACAGACAGACAGACACATTGAGAGAAAGACAGACACACTGACTGACAGACAGACAGACAGACACACTGACAGACAGATGGAAAGACTCACCAAGGGACAAAAACACTAACAGACAGACGCACAGACAGACAAAAATGCAGACACACTGATACACAGACAGACAGACACACTGATACACAGACAGACGTACAGACATACTGACACACAGACAGACGGACAGAAACACTGACAAAAAGCTGGACAGACACACTAACACACAGAAAGCTGACAAACAGACGGACAGACACTGGCATACATACACACCTACCAACAAACAGACAGACAGACATTCAGGCAAACAGACAAACAGACAGACCGACGGACAAACACACAGACAGACAAAAAAGACAGACGGACAGACAAACAGGCAGACACTGATAGACAGACAAGCACACTGACACACAGACGAACAAACACATTGAAAGACAGACAGACACATTGAAAACAAGATAAACAAAAACACAAGAAAACAAACAGACAGACGGACAGATAGACAGACACACTGACAGACAAACAGACACACTGACGGACAGACAGGCAAACTGATAGACAGACGGACAAACACACTGACAAACAGACAGACAGACACGCTGACAGACAAACAGACACGTTGACAGACAGGCAGACACACTGACAGACAGACAGGCACAATGATAGAAAGACGGACAGGCACACTGACATACAGACAACTGACTGACGGACAGACAAACAGGTACGCTGACAGACCGACAGGAACAATGATAGACAGAGAGACAGACACACTGGCAGACAGATGGACCAACACAAGAACAGACAAAACACTGACAGACAGACGGACAAACTGACAAACAGTCAGACACACTGATACACAAACAGACAGACACATGAACAGACACACTGACTGACAAACAGACACACTGACTGACAAACAGACACACTGACTGACAAACAGACACACACACACACACACACACACACACACACACACACACACACACACACACACGCACACACACACACACACACACACACACACACACACACACACACACACACACGCACACACACACACACACACACACACACACACACACACACACACACACAACACTGACAAACAGGCAGACACACTAACAGACACACAGACACAATGACAGACCGAAAGACACACTGTCTGACAGACAGACAGACGGACGGACACATTGACAAAAATATGGACAGACACACCAAGGGACAAAAACACTGAGCTTCTACAACCAGAATCTCGGTTGTAAATTCTGATTGGCTTAGCAATAATTGGTTATGCTAAGTGCAATAGCACTGATTGCGCGCGTGTGAAATCCTCGTGGGCGGCTAAGTGCATGCCAGAACAATGACTAAACTCTGCATGCCAGAACAATGATTAGACTCTGCACACACAAACATCTTAGTTTTAGTTTCAGCTTCAGTTCTTCGATATTTTCAAGCTTGCGGTGACAGGACATGCGCAGCAGCGTCGCTAGACCATCACCTTTGACAACTGGTCAAGTGGTAGTCTCGCTTTTTAGTCGAGCAGTTGGAGTAGCTAGCGGTCTGCCAAAGAATCAAAGAGTCGTCGTTTCATGCCGTCTACCAAGATATCACAGCAAACACGGCAGACGTCTTCTTCTTCGTGAGATCTCATGGCATTTACAAATGATATGTTGATCTAGATAAAACGATCCTACGCTGTTAGACACAATTTAGCATCGCTATTGATAAATACTTCCGAAATCATTTTAGTATCGACTTGGTTCAGACTAGAGTTCGCGCGCTTCGCGTGCTCTCTGGTCTGGAAATTCGAGGCTAACAGGCACACTGATAGACAGACAGACAGGCACACTGACAAACAGACAAACACACTGAGAAACAGACAGACAGACACGCTGACACACAGACGGACAGACACACTAAAAGACAAAAACATTGACAGACAGACGGACAGACAGACAACCAGGCAGACACACTGATACACAAGCAGACAGACACACTGACAGACAGTTGGACAGATACCCTGACAAAAACATGGACAGACAAACTGATAGACAAAATCACTGACAGACAGATGGACAGACCGACACACAAACACACTGATAAACGGACAGACACACTAACAGACAGACCGGCACACTGAGAGAAAGACAGACACAATGACTGACAGATAGACAGACAGACACACTGACAGACATACAAACCGACTCACTGACAGAAAGATGAACAGACACACCAAGGGACAAAAACCCTGACAGTCAGACGGACAGACAGACAAAAAGGGCAGACACACTGATACACAGGCAGACAAACACACTGACAAACAGATGGACAAACACACTGAGAAACAGACAGACAGACACGCTGAGAGACAGACAGAGACGCTGACAGACAGATGGACAGACACACTGACAGACAGATGGACAGACACATACACATACAGATAAACAGACTGACACACTAACAGACAGACAGACACACCGAGAGAAAGACAGACACACTGACTGAAAGACAGACAGACAGACACACTGACAGACATATGAACTGACACACTGACAGACAGGTGGAAAGACACACCAAGAGACAAAAACAATGACAGGCAGATGGACAGACAGACAAACAGGCAGACACACTGATACACAGACATACAGACACCCTGATACAGACAGACGGACAGACACACTGACAGATAGAAGAACAGAAACACTGACAGAAAGCTGGACAGACACACTAACACACAAAAAACTGACAAACAGACGGACAGACACTGGCATACATACACACCTACCAACAAACAGACAGAGAAACATTCAGGCAAACAGACAAACAGACAGACACACGGACAGACACACTGACAGACAGACACATACACTGACAGACAGACAGACAGACACGCTGACAAAAGGGCAGACACACTGATAGACAGACAGAAAGACACACTAAGAAACAGATGGACAGACACACTAACAGACAGACAGACAGACAAGCTGGCAGACAGACAGACACGCTGACAGACAGGCAGACACACTGACAGACAGACAGCCACACTGATAGACAGACAGACAGACAGACAGACAGACAGACACACACACACACACACACACACACACACACACACACACACACTGAGAAACAGATGGACAGACATACTAACCGACAGATGGACAGACACACTGACTGAGAGACAGACAGACACAAAAACACTGATAAACGGACAAACACACTAACAGACAGACAGACACACTGAGAGAAATACAGACTCGCTGACTGACGGAAAGACAGACAGACACACTGACAGACAGACAGACTCACTGACAGACAGACAGACACACTGAGAGAAAGACAGACACATTGACGGACAGACACATTGACTGACAGACAGACAGACAGACAGACACAATGACAGACAGATGAACAGACACACCAAGGGACAAAAACACTGACAGCCAGACGGACAGACAGAGAAACAGGCAGACACACCGATACAAAGACAGACAGACACACTGATAGACAGACGAACAGACACACTGATAAACAGACAGACAGACAGAGAGAGAGACAGACAAACGGGCAGACACACAGATACACAGACAGACAGACAGACACACCGATACAAAGACAGACAGACACACTGATAGACAGACGAACATACACACTGATAAACGGACAGACAGACAGACAGACAAACGGGCAGACACACTGATACACAGACAAACCGACAGACACACTGACAGGCAGGCGGACAGAAACACTGACAGACACACTGACAGACAGATGGACAGAGACAATGACTGACAAACAGACAGCCACAATCACACTGATAAACAGACAGACACACTAACAGACAAACAGGCACACTGAGAGAAAGACAGACACACTGACTAACAGACAAACAGACAGAAACACTGACACACATACGGACAGACACACTGACAGACAGATGGAAAGAAACACCAATGGACAAAAACACTGACAGACAGACGGACAGACAGACAAACAGGCAGACACACTGATACACAGACAGACAGACACACTGAGAGACAGACTGATACACAGACAGACGGACAGACATACTGACAGACAGAAAGACAAAAACACTGACAGACAGACAGACAGACAGACAAACAGACAGACAAACAGACACACTGATAGACAGACAAGCACACTGATAGACAGACAAACAAACACACTGACAGACAGAAAGACACAATGACAGACAGACAGACAGACAGACATGCTGACAGACAAATAGACAGACAGACACACTGAGAGACAGACAGACAGACACGCAGACAGACAGACGGATAGACACACTGACAGACCGATGGACAGACACACTAACAGACAAAAACACTGACAGACTGACGGCAGACAGACAAACAGACAAACAGACACACTGACAGACAGACAGACACACTGATAGACAGACAAGCACACTGATAGACAGATAGACAAACACAGTGACAGACAGAAAGACACAATGACAGACAGACAGACAAACATGCTGACAGACAAACACACAGACAGACACACCGATATACAGACGGACTGACACATTGACAGAGAGACAGACACACTAACAGACAGACAGACCGACACACTAACAGACAGACAGACAGACACGCTGACAGACAGACAGACACGCTGACAGACAGACAGACATGCTGACAGACAGACAGACACGCTGACCGACAGACAGACGCACTGACAGCGAGACAGACATACTGATAGACAGACAGACGCACTGAGAGACAGACAGACAGACACGCAGACAGACAGACGGACAGACACACTGACAGACAAAGGGACAGACACAATAACAGACAAAAACACTGACAGACTGACGGACAGATAGACAAACAGGCAGACACACTGATACACAGACAGACATACACACTGACAGACAGAAGGACATACACACTGACAAACAGACAGACACACTGAGAGACAGACAGGCACACTGATAGACAGACGGACACACATACTGACATAGAGACAACAGACTGACGAACAGACAGAAAGACACGCTGACAGACAGACAGACACATTGACAGACCGACAGAAACACTGATAGACAAACAAACAGACAGACACACTGACAAACAGACAGATACACTGACAGACAGACAGACAGACACACTGAGAAACAGATATACAGACACGCTGACAGACAGACGAACAGACACACTGACAGACAGATGAACAGACACACAAACACACAAAAAACACTGACAGACAGATGGACAGACAAACAAACAGGCAGACACACTGACACACAGACAGACACACTGACAGACAGACGGACAAACACAATGACAGACAGATGGACAGACACACTGACAGACAGAATCACTGACAGACACATGAACAGACATACTGACTGACAGACAGACAGACAGACACACTGACAAACAGGCAGACACAATAACAGACACACAGACACACTGACAGACAGACAGACAGACACACTGACACACTGACAAAAGTATGGAGAAACACACTGACAGCCAGACGGACAGACAAACAAACAGGTAGACACACCGATACACAGACAGACAGACACACTGATAGACAGACGAACAGACACACTGATACACAGACGGACGGACAAACACACTGACAGACAGACGAACAAAAACTCTGACAGAAAGCTGGACAGACACAGTAACACACAAAAACAGTGACAGACAGACAGACAGACACTGACATACATACACACGTACCAACAGACAGACAGTCAGACATTCAAGTAAACAGACAAGCAGACAGACAGACAGACAAACAGACAGACAGACGGAAAGACAGAAAGACAAACAGACACACTGACAGAGAGACAGACACACTGATAGACAAACCAGCACACTGATAATCAGACGGACAAACACACTAACAGACAGACAGACACATTGATAGACAAACGGACAGACATGCTGACAGACAGGCAGACACACAGACAGACAGACAGACAGACACACATGCTGACAGACAGACAGACACGATGACAGACAGGCAGACACACAGGGACGTAGCCTCGTACTTCCAGACCAGAGAACCCACAAAGCGCATGAACTCTACTCTGGACCAAGTCGATACTAAAATCATTTCGGAAATAGTCCTTCTAAGCCAATCAGCTTCTACAACCCGAATCTCGGTTGTAAATTCTGATTGGCTTATCAATAATTGGTTATGCTAAGTGCACTAGCACTGATTGTGCGCGTGTGCAATCCTGGTGGGCGGCTAAGTGCACGCCAGAAAAATGATTAGACTCTGCACACACACATCTTAGTTTCAGCTTCAGTTCTTCGGTATTTTTAAGCTTGCAGTGACAGGACATGCGCAGCAGCGTCGCTAGACCATCACCTTTGACAACTGGTCGAGCGGTAGTCTCGCTTTTTAGTCGAGCAGTTAGAGTAGCTAGCGGCCGTGATGAAGACTCTGGTGCACGCACACATCTTAGTTTTAGTTTCAGTTTCAGTACTTCAATCTTTTCAAGCTTGTGGTGAGAGGACATGGACAGCAGCATCGCTAGACCATCACCTTTGACAACTGGCCGAGTGGTAGTCTCGCTAGTCGAGCAGTTAGAGTAGCTAGCGGTCTGCCAAAGAATCAAAGAGTCGTGGTTTCATGCCGTCTACCAAGATATCACAGAAAACACCACAGACGTCTCTTCTTCGTTCTTGAGATCTCATGGCATTTACAAATGATATGTTGATCTAGGTAAAACAATACTACGCTGTTAGACTACCATTTAGCATCACTTTTCATAATTACTTCCAAAATCATTTTAGTATCGACATGGTCCAGACTAGAGTTCGCATGCTCTCTGGTCTGTAAGTTGGAGGCTAATTAATTGTATGCAAATTATTTATTTATTATTTCTTAATAATTTGTTGATATTAGTTAATGTATATTGGAAGCGTAGATGCAGGTGTAGTGTATGGTACCTACTACATGTGTAGCCAGTATTGGAGGTGTAGCGGTCAGCTCTGAATGCGTAGACAAATGTGGAAGCGTAGAGGGCAGTTCTGAAGACAAAGCGGGCCGCTACACCTTAGCATTCCTGGCTAGAACCCTGACTAGTAGCTAAAGCAGTGCTAACACCATACACATCAAAATTCACAATACAATGATTACAAATATTATCATTCACATTCACATCAACATGTCTTACACTGTCTTTTATGTTCATATCACATCCATTCTCTAATAGAATACGAACAACTTCAAAGTGATTGCGGTTAGCAGACCAATGCAATGCTGTCCATTCATTCTACAATAACAGATAATTATAATAAGCAATCAGACAGACAGACAGACACAAACAGACAAACAGACAGACAGTATAGAATTTCTAAGGTTTATCAGAACTGATTTGTTTGGAGCATAACGTCATGTATAAGAAATAAATGTATTGACAGACAGATAGACAAACAGCGAAACCGACAGGAAGACTGACAAACAGAAGAACATAAATACAGACAAACAGACAGACACACTGACAGACTGACGGAGAGACACACTGACAGAAAAACAGACAAACAGACAGACAAACAAACAGACAGACATACAAACAGACAGACAGACAGATAGACAGACAGACAGACAGACAGACAGACAGACAGACAGACAGACAGAGTGACAGACAGACGAACAGACACACTGAGTGAGAGACAGACAGACAGACAAACAAACAGACCAACACACTGACAGACAGACGGACAAACACACTCACAGACAGACAGACACACTGACAGACAAACAGACAGACAAACAAAGAGACAGACACACTAACAGACAAAAACACTGACAGACAAACGGACAAACAGATAAACGGGCAGACACACTGATACACAGACAGACAGAAAGACTGACAAACCGGCGGACAAACACACTGACAGACACATGGCAGACACACTGACAGACAAAATGACTGACAGACAGATGGGAAGACACAGACACAGACACACAGACACACACACACACACACACACACACACACACACACACACACACACACACACACACACTAATAAACAGACAGACACACCAACAGAAAGACAGACACATTGAAAGAAAGACAGACACGTGACACTGACTGACCGACAGACACACTGACTGACCGACAGACACACTGACAGACATATGGACAAACACACCAAAGAAAAAAAACACTGACAGCCAGATGGACAGACAGACAAAAAGGCAGACACACTGATACACAGACAGACACGCAGATAGACAGACGAACAAACACACTAAAATACAGACAGACAGACAGACATACACACACACACACACACACACACACACACACACACACACACACACACACACACACACACACACACACAAGCACACACACACACACACACACACACACACACAAACACACACACACACACACACACACACACACACACACACAAAAACACACACACACACACACACACACACACACACACACACACACACACACACACTGATAAACAGACAGACACACTATCAGACAGACAGACACACTGAGAGAAAGACAGACACACTGACTGACAGACAGGCACACTGATAGACAGACAGACAGACAAATTGACAGACAGACAGACAGACAGACACGCTGGCGGACAGACAGACACGCTGACAGACAAACAGGGAGACACACTGACAGACTGACAGGCACACTGATAGACAGACAGACAGACACAATGAGAGACAAAATCACTGACAGACAAATGGACAGACACACTGATAGACAAAACGACAGACACAATGACATATAGACAGACACATTGACAGACAGACACACACGCACACACACACACACACACACACACTGATAAACACACAGACAGGCAGACACACTGACAGACTGACAGGCACACTGATAGACAAAACGACAGACACAATGACAGATAGACAGACACAATGACAGACAGACACACACGCACACACACGCACACACACGCACACACACTGATAAACAGAAAGACACACTAACAGACAGACGGACAGACACTGACATACATACACACCTACCAACAGACAGACAGACAGACATTCAGGCAAACAGACAAACAGACAGACAGACACACTGACAGACATATGGACAGACAAACTGACAGACAAATGAAAAGACACACCAAGGGACAAAAACACTGAAAGACAGACGGACGGACAGACAAACAGGCAGACACACTGATACAGACAGACAGACACACTGACAGACAGACGGACAGAAACACTGACAGAAGCTGGACAGACACACTAACACACAAAAAAACTGACAAAGAGACGGACAGACACTGACATACATACACACCTACCAACAGACAGACAGACAGACATTCAGGCAAACAGACAAGCAAACAGACAGACCGACAGACACACTGACAGACAGACAGACACACAGATAAACAGACAGACACACTAACAGACAGGCAGACACACTGAGAGAAAGACAGACACAATGACTGACAGACAGGCACACTGATAGACGGACAGACAGACACACCGACAGACAGACAGACAGACACGATGGCGGACAGACAGACACGCTGACAGACAGGCAGACACAATGACAGACAAACAGGCAGACACACTGACAGACAGAAAGGCACAATGAGAGACATAATCACTGACAGACAAATGGACAGACACACCAATAGACAAAACTACAGACACAATGACGGATAGACAGACACACTAACAGACAGACAGACAGACACACACGCAAACACACGCACGCACACACACACACACACACACACACACACACACACTGATAAACAGACAGACACACTAACAGACAGACAGACACACTGAGAGAAAGACAGACACACTGACTGACAGACAGACAGACAGACACATTGACAGGCATATGGACAGACAAACTGACAGACAAATAGAAAGACACACCAAGGAACAAAAACACTGACAGACAGATGGACAGACAGACAAACAGACAGACACACTGATACACAGACAGACAGACACACTGATACACAGACAGACGGACAGACATACTGACAGACAGACGGACAGCAACACTGACAGAAAGCTGGACAGACACACTAACACACAAAAAACTGACAAACACACGGACAGACACTGACATTCTTACACATCTACCAACAGGCAGACAGACAGACATTCACGTAAACAGACAAACAGACAGACAGACAGACAAACAGACAGACAGACAGACAAAAGGACAGACAGACAAACAGACCAACAGACACACAGACAGACACAATGATAGACAGACACGCACACTGATAGACAGACGCACAAACACACTGACAGACGAAAAGACACAATGACAAACAGACAGACAGACAGACACGCTGACATATGGATAGACACACTGACAGACAGATGGACAGACACACCAAGGGACAAAAACACTGACAGACAGATGGACAGACAGACAGAGAAAGAGGCATACACACTGATACACAGACAGACAGACACGCTGATAGACAGACGAACAAACACACCGAAACACAGACAGACGAACAGACATACTGACAAACAGACGGACAGAAACACTGACAGACAGCTGGACAGACACACTAACATACAAAAACACTGACAGACAGACGGACAGACACTGACATACATACACACCTACCAACAGACAGACAGACAGACATTCAGGCAAACAGACAAACAGACAGACAGACGGACATACACACAGACAGACAGACACACTGACAAACAGACAGACAGACACGCTGGCAGACAGACAGACACACTGAAAGGCAGACAGGTAGACAGACAGACAGGTTCATTTATTATCATCAAAACTCTACGTATGTACAGGAAACTTTCAAATATCTACCAGTCCTTCATAACTAAGCAAATTATAACACATTAATGGACTTGGCCTACAACATTGCAGTCAAACATTATGTCACTGTCGTTTGTACTGCATGAAAATCTCGACAGCTTCCTCGAAATCACTCTGGCGTTGCATCTCTGAAGAATGATGGAAAATTGCTTTCTCCAGAATGCCTTAAAACGTTGAGCGCTGTTAAAAGGATGTGCATGAGTGGTATTGTAGCTTTGCCTAGATATATGAGACAAAAACTTGTGTGCGTGCGAGCCCCACAAACCAAAATGTTCAAAGACTAGTGGAACACACTTGGATGATAAACCACCATGCAGGACCTCTCCTGAGTATTTCTTTAGTTTCTTCTCCTCTCTTACTTTTGCAGCATACCCTTCTTCTCTGTGTGCGTGGTTGAGAGACAGGCACACTGATAGAAAGACATACAGACTGACAGACAGATGGACAGACACACTGACTCACTGACAGACAGACAAGCTGGCGGACAGGCAGACACGATGACAGACAGGCAGACACACTGGCAGACAGACAGGCACACTGATAGACAGACAGACAGACGCACTGAGAGACAGATGGACAGACACACTGACAAACAAAATCACTGACAGACAAATGGACGGACACAATGACTGACAGACAGACATAACATAAACACACTGATAAACGGACAGACACACTAACAGACAGACAGACACACTGAGAGAAAGATGGACAGGCACACTGACTGACTGACAGACAGACACACAAACACACTGATAAACGGACAGACACACTCACAGACTGACAGACACACTGACTGACACACAGACAGACAGACATACTGACTGACAGATGAACAGACACACCAACGGACAAATACACTGACAGCCAGACGGACACACAAACAAACAGGCAAACACACTGATAGACGGACGAACAGACACACTGATACACAGACAGACGGACAGACGTACTGATAGACAGACAAACAGAAACACTCACCGAGAGCTGTACAGACACACTAACACACAAAAACACTGACAAATAGACGGAAAGACACTGACATACATACACATCTACCAACAGACAGACAGACAGACATTCAAGAAAACAGAAAAACAGACACACAGAAAGACAAACAGATAGACATACGGACAGACAGACAGACGGACAGACAGACAAACAGACACATTGACAGACAGACAGACACACCAATAGACAGACAAGTACACTGATACAAAGATGGACAGACACACTGACTGACAGACAGACAAACTGACAGACAGACACAAACACTGAAAGACAGACAGACAGACAGACAGACAGACACACTGACAGACAGATGGACAGACACACTTACAGACAGATAGACAGTCACAATGACTGACAGACAGACAGACACACAAACACACTGATAAACGGACAGACACACTAACAGACAGACAGACACACTGACTGACAGACAGACGCACTGACTGACAGACAAACGGACAGACTCACTCACAGACACATGAACAGACACACCAAGGGACAAAAACACTGACAGCCAGACGGACAGACAGACAAACAGGCAGACACACCGATACAAAGACAGACAGACACACTGATAGACAGACGAACAGACAAACTGATAAACAGACAGACAGACAGACATACTGATAGACAGAAGAACAGAAACACTCACAGACAACTGGACAGACACATTAACACACAAAAACACTGACAAACAGACGGAAAGACACTGACATACATACACACCTACCAACACACAGACAAACAGACATTCAGGCGAACAGACAGACAGACAGACAGACGGATAGACAGACAGACGGACAGACAGACAAACAGACAAACAGACACACTGACAAACAGACAGACGTACTAACAGACAGACACGCTGACAGACAGACAGACAAAAACACTAACAGACAGCTGGACCGACACACTAACAGACAAAGACACTGACAGACAGACGGACAGACAAACAAACAGGCAGACACACTGATACACGGACAAACAGACACACTGACAGACAGATGGACAGACACACTGACAGACAGACAGACACACTGACTAACAGACAGACAGACAAACTGACAGAGAGGCAGACACACTAAAAGACACAATGACAGACAGACAGACAGACAGACAGACAGACAGACACACTGACAGACAGATGGACGGACACACCAAGGGACAAAAACACTGACGACTAGACAGACAGACAAACAAACAAACAGGAAGACACACTGATACACAGACAGACAGATACACTGATAGACAGATGGACAAAACACTGACAGACAGCTGGACAGACACACTAACACACAAAAACACTGACAGACAGCTGGACAGACACACTAACACACAAAAACACTGACAGACAGACGGACAGACACTGACATACATACACACGTACCAACAGACAGACAGACAGTCATTCAGGCAAACAGACAAACAAACAAACGGACAGACAAACAGACAGATAGACGGAGAAATAGACAAACAAACAGACACACTGACAGACTGACGGGCACACTGATAGACAGACAGGCACACTTATAGACAGACGGACAGACATACTGACAAACAGACAGACAGACAGACAGACAGACCATTGAAAGACAGACAGACAGACAGACAGACAGACAGACACGCTGACAGACAGGAAGACACACTGACAGACAAACAGGCATGTAGCCTCGTACTTCCAGACCAGAGGACCCGCAAAGCGCATGAACTCTAGTCTGGACCAAGTCGATACTAAAATGATTTCGGAAGTAGCCGTTCTAAGCCAATCAGCTTCTACAACCCGAATCTCGGTTGTAAATTCTGATTGGCTTAGCAATAATTGGTTATGCTAAGTGCACTAGCACTGATTGCGCGCGTGTGAAATCCTCGTGGGCGGCTAAGTGCATGCCAGAACAATGACTAAACTCTGCATGCCAGAACAATGATTAGACTCTGCACACACAAACATCTTGGTTTTAGTTTCAGCTTCAGTTCTTCGATATTTTCAAGCTTGTGGTGACAATACATGCACAGCAGCGTCGCTAGACCATTACCTTTGACAACTGGTCGAGTGGTAGTCTCGCTTTTTAGTCGAGCAGTTAGAGTAGCTAGCGGTCTGCCAAAAAATCAAAGAGTCGTCGTTTCATGCTGTCTACCAAGATATCACAGCAAACACGGCAGACGTCTCGTTCTTCGTAAAATCTCATGGCATTTACAAATGATATGTTGATCTAGGTAAAACGATCCTACGCTGGTAGACACCATTTAGCATCGCTATTGATAAATACTTCCAAAATCATTTTAGTATGGACTTGGTCCAGACTAGAGTTCACGCGCTTCGTGAGCTCTCTGGTCTGGAAATTCGAGCCTAACAGGCACCCTGATAGACAAACAGATAGGCACACTGACAGACAGACAAACACACTGAGAGACAAACAGACAGACACGTTGACAGACAAACGGACAGACACACTGACAGACAGATGGACAGATACACTAAAAGACAAAAACACTGACAGACAGACGGACAGACAGACAAACAGGTAGACAACTGATACACAAGCAGACAGACACACTGACAGACAGATGGATAGATACCCTGACAAATAGATGGACATACACACTGACAGACAGAGGGATAGATACACTAAAAGACAAAAACACTGACAGACAGACGGACAGACAGACAAACAGATAGACAACTGATACACAAGCAGACAGACACGCTGACAGACAGCTGGACCGACACACTAACAGACAAAAACACTGACAGCCAGACGAACAGACAGACAAACAGGCAGACACACTGATACACAGACAGGCAGACACACTGATACACAGACAGGCAGACACACTGATACAAAGACAGACAGACACACTGATAGACAGACGAACAGACACACTAATACACAGACAAACGGACAGACGTACTGATAGACAGACGAACAGAAACACTCACAGACAGCTGTACAGACACAATAACACACAAAACACTGACAGACAGACGGACAGACAGACAAACAGACAATCAGACACACTGACACACAGACAGACACACTGATAGACAGACAAGCACACTGATAGACAGACGCACAAACACACTGACAGACAGAAAGACACACTGACACACAGACAGACAGACACGCTGACATATGGACAGACACACTGACACACAGATGGACAGACACACCAAGGGACAGAAACACTGACAGCCAGATGGACAGACAGACAAACAGGCATACACACTGATACACAGACAGACAGACACGCTGATAGACAGACAAACAAAAACACTGAAACACAGACAGACGAATAGACATACTGACAAACAGACGGAAGAAACACTGACAGACAGCTGGACAGACACACTAACTTACTAACTTACAAAAACACTGACAGACAGACAAACAGACACTGACATACATACACACCTACCAACAGATAGACAGACAGACAGACATTCAGGCAAACAGACCGGATGTTCAGGGGAAGAGTGGAAGTTTGTGCCGTCCGGATTTTCACCGATGTCACAAGAAGAGTCGTGTCCATTTGCGTCTTGTCAAACCTCAGGGTCACGTCAACGTTTGTTAGGTCACATTCGTTCCTCTCATGGTGACGAGGAGCTACCCGCCGAATTTGTCAGTCGCTTGAATCTTCTACAGTGCACGCACTGCAAGAAATGGTTTCAAAAGTTGAGTCAACATTCATCACAGTGTAAGAAACGCACAAACGGTCAGGTTTCAAAGAGTGAATACGCCACGTGTACGCCACGTGATGAGAGCGTGGCTGTTGGTGAGTCTTCGTCTGAACCTGTCATTCTGTCCGTCCAGGAAGCTGACGTTGGATTCAATCCTACACAGAACAGTGACGTTAGGGTTGGTGAGCATGTTCATACTCCTCGTGATAACGAATCGTCCGGATGGCAGTTTATACGGGACATTTCTATCGATGACATCGTGTCTTCTATCCCTCCAAAAACTGTTCAATCTATCAATCCTGCTGTCCGTTCTCTATTCCAGGAATGTTGTGCTATGACATTTAAAAAGGTAGAAGAGGATCCAATGGATGAAGCCGCTTGGAAGCTTCTGTTTCTGCTGCCTCGTATGTTGCTCTCTCCTGTGAGTCTACCCAGGGGAGGAAAGTCCAACACATACCAACTAAAAGCTATTTTTCGTAAATTTCTCGCGTTTCAGTGGGATCAGTTGGTTCAGTTGAGCAAACCTTCAGAATCTCGTTCATCTTCAAATTCAAGTCACTCTCAGGACTCTCTCACGAAGCAAGCTGCCTTGAGACTTGTGAAATGTGGCGAATTATCACGAGCAGCTCGCGTTTTGACGAGCTCTGGTCTAGCCCCGATAACGGATGACACAATTTCACGGCTATCTACAAAGCATCCATCTCGATTCATTGATGTAGATTTTCACTCACAAGAAGACCCACACAGCATCAACATCACATCTTCCCAAGTATCAGCAGCAGTTTTGTCGTCTCCCAGAGGCTCAAGCCCTGGGCCTTCTGGCTGGAGATATGAACATCTGCGAGCACTACTACCGAATGCAGCTACTGTGAGGGGCCTCGGTTATGTGTGTTCTCTGATTGCCAAGGGCACACTGCCTGCAGTTGCAGTAAGACTCTTGACGGCAGCTCGTCTTATAGCATTGCCCAAGCCAAACGGTGATGTTCGTCCTGTAGCTATAGGAGAATGCCTGAGGAGACTGACTGCGCGCACTATTTGCAGCCTAAAGAGGAATGAATTTTCTGAATTTTTCTCTCCAGTCCAATATGGGGTGGCCACTGCGGGTGGGTCAGAGTTGCTGGTGCATCAAATCCAACTATTACTTGAGAGCAACGAGGATTGGGTAGTGTTAAAAACGGATGTCAGGAATGCCTTTAATTCAATCAACAGGAATCACATGATCAACCAAGTATTTGCATCTTTTCCGGACATAGCATTTCATGTGTTTAAGATGTATTCAGGTTTTGGTGATCTGATTGTGTCAAAAGGCTCCTCTACTGTAAAAATATCGTCACAGGAAGGAGTTCATCAAGGAGATCCTTTGGGACCTGTGTTATTTTCCATTGCAATACATCCTCTTCTATTGAAGTTACAGTCTAATCAAGCAGGGATCATGGTATTGGCTTACCTGGATGATATATTTCTTCTTGGTCCACCAAATGAAGCAATGGTGGCCTTTGAGAATCTGAGGTCTGATTTCTCCAGTATTGGTTTAGAAATATCAAGCAGCAAGTGTGAGGTCTTTTCGTCATCCTCAGGCATCAAACTTCTCGGAGATCAAATTTCATCTATTCCGACTACATCCACGGGAACCACAATCCTTGGGGTTCCTATTGGCTGCCCATCATTTATTCAGTCCCACTGTTCATCATTTGCTGACTCTGGAAACCTTTTGTGTGACCAACTGGTCGAGCTTGAGGATCCACAGAGTGCGATGCTTTTACTTAGGCATTGCCATGTTCCTAGAATGACACACTTGGCAAGGTCAGTAGCACCAAAGTACCTCATCGAAGCAGCTTCACTGCATGATCATCTGACAAGAGAGTCATTTTCAAAAATACTGAACTGTGGTCCAATTCCAAACGACAGGTGGTTTCAAGCGACACTACCGATTAAAAATGGAGGTTTTGGGATGACATCCATTACAGAGATATGTCAAATAGCCTTTATATCTAGCTGGGCTAATGCACTGTCGACATTACCGATTCGATTCCCAGCTATGGAGAATCAAATTAATGAAATCATTTTTGGAGATGGTGCAGATGGTTCTATTAGATCCGAGTTACTTCGAGCAATTCCTCCTGGCAAGATTTTTACTGACTTGCTAGAGGACACTAAGAGACTACAACAAAAATTAACTCGTCAACACATGTCTTTTGCTACTGCCCACATGGTAGAAAACACTGCTTCGCCCAGAGATGCGGCTCGCCTTCGCTCTCTAGGTGGAAAAGGTGCTGGCTCCTGGCTTAACACGATTCCAGAATCAGCAAAATTCGCACTCTCACCTTACGAATTCCGTTTGGCGTGTTTGCTGAGATTGGGTCTATCTTTGCCGGCTGTCAGATGGATTGAGCAGTGTGATTGTGGAACTGCATTAGACGAAATGGGATACCACTTGCTGACTTGTAAGAAGGGTGGTGGGCCTGTTTGGTCACACGATTCGATAGTAAGTGAATGGGATGACTGTTTGCGGCAGCTGCAGATTCACCACAAAAAGGAACCGAGGGACAGATACAATGATAGCAACAACAGACCGGACATCGCTGTCTTTGATGTTGGCTCTGGTGCCAATGTAGAACTAGATGTAGCCCTTTCACATCCATGGGCATCGGACATTGTGAGTCAGGCTGCTGAGAAAGACGGGGCAGCAGCAGCAAGAAGAGAGGACAGGAAGACAAAAAAATACAGTGAGCTAAAGCTCGCTGGAATGTCTTCAATGAGATTTGTTCCCCTCGTCATGGAACACTTTGGTCGCTGGGGTGAAGAAGCCACAAAGTATCTACAGGAACTATCTCGCCGATCATGTGATGATGCTGGCAACAATAACTGCAATGAGTTTATGTGCTTTTGGCGAAAGCGGTTTTCAATAACACTACAGCGGTGCAATGCAAAGACAATAGCAAAAAAAATTTCTATTCTTACCTTTAATAGTTGTAACACTGTAGATGACTTTGTCACACAATTTTACATACATTAGGTATAGATAGCAGTATAGTTGTAGTGGCCGCATAGAGCCTGCTTAAACTCACCTTCTCTTCATTAGCCTGTAGTAGTGTTCATGTTTGAAATATATGAGGATTAACAGACAAACAGACATACAGACGGACAGACACACAGACAGACAGACAAACACACTGACAAACAGAGAGATAGACACGCTGGCAGACAGACAGACACGATGGCAGACAGACAGACACGCTGACAGACAGGCTGACACACTGATAGAAAGACATACAGACTGAAAGACAGATGGACACACACACTGACTGACAGACAGACAGACACGCTGGCGGACAGGCAGACACGCTGACAGACAGACAGGCACACTGATAGACAGACGGACAGACACACTGACATACAGACAACAGAATGATGGAAACACAGACAGACAGGCTGACAGACAGGCATACATAATGACAGACAAACAAGAACACTGATAGACAGACAGACAGACAAACTGATAGACAGACAGACAGACAAACTGACAGACAGACAGGCTGACAGACAGGCATACATACTGACAGACAAACAAGAACACTGAAAGACAGACAGACAGACAGACAGACAGACACGAGTCCATAGCTGCAGTGTGGGCAGATTGTTTGAGAGATCTCCATATACACCACCGACGGGAACCTAGAAACAGGTACTCAAACTCAAATGACCGCCCGGATATCTCTGTTTTTGACTGTGGCTCTGGGTCTAATGTGGACCTGGACATCTCACTGGCGCACCCATGGAGCTCTGAAATCGTCAGCAGTGCAGCACACACAGATGGAGCTGCAGCACTAAAGAGAGAAGAGAAGAAGCTGACCAAATATTACAAACAACTCCTTCCTGGGGGAGAATCGTTCACCATTGTCCCTTTAGTCCTGGAGCATTTTGGAAGATGGGGCAAGGAATCAGAATGTTATCTACAACAATTGTCCCTCAGATCTACAGACGACTTGGGAAGACTGAACAGGGCGGAGTTTTTGCTGCAGTGGAGACAACGCATTTCAGTTCAGTTGCAAAAATGCAATGCGAAAGTTATCTATCGCAAGGTAGAGGGTGTGCTGAGAAGTGGCAAATAAGAAGTGTTATCTGTAATAATAGAGAAGAAACGTGGACCAATACGGTCCATATATCATATATGTTTTTTCAAGTGTAGTTTATGCAGAGAACAAAACTTTCAAATATTTTACTTTAGACGTGGCTGTACTAGCTCCTCTAGCCTGTAATAGTTTCGATGTTTGAAATTATACTACCATTGACAGACAGACAACACACTGACAGACACACTAACAGACAAAAACACCGAGAGACAGAGGAACAGACAGACAAACACGCAGACACACTGATACACAGACAGACAAACAAACACAACGACCGACAGATAGACAGACACACTGACAGCCAAAATCACTGACAGACACATGAACAGACACACTGACTGACAGATAGACAGACAGACAGACAGACAAACAGACAGACAGACGGATAGACAAACACACACACACACACAAAACACACACACACACACACACACACACACACACACACACACACACTGACAAACAGGCAGACACACTAACAGTCACAATGACAGACGGACGGACAGACAGACAGACAGACAGACAGACAGACAGACAGACAGACAAACAAACAGGAAGACACACTGATACACAGACAGACAGATACACTGAGACAGACGAACAGACACAATGATACACAAACAGACGAACAGACACACTGACAGACAGATGGACAAAAACACTGACATACAGATGGACAGACACACTAACACACAAAAACACTGACAGAAAGAAGGACAGACACTGAAATACATACACACGTACCAACAGACAGACAGACAGACACGCTGAGAGACAGACACGTTGACAAACAGATGGACAGACACACTGATTGACAGACAGACAGACAGACCGACAGACAGACACACACGCACACACACGCACACACACACACACACACACACACACACACGCACACACACGCACACACACACACACACACACACACACACACACACACTGATAAACAGACAGGCACACTAACAGAAAACAGACACACTGAAAGACAAACAGACACACTGACTGACAGACAGACAGACACACTGACAGACGTATGGACAGACTCATTGACAAACAGATGAAAAGACACACCAAGAGACAAAAGAACACTGACGGCCAGACAGACAGACAGACAAACAGGCAGACACACCGATACAAACACAGACAGAAACACTGATAGACAGACGAACAGACACACTGATACACAGACAGACGGACAGACGTACTGATAGACAGAGGAACAGAAACACTCACAGACAGCTGGACAGACACACTAACACACAAAAACACACTGACAGACAGAAAGACACAATGAGAGACTAACCTACAGACACGCTGACAGACAGACAGGCACACTGACAGACAGACAGACACACTAACAGACAAGCAGACACACTGATAGACAGACAGCCACACCGACAAACATACTGACAGACAGATGGACAGACACACCAAGGGACAAAACACTGACAGCCAGACAAACAGAATGACAAACAAGCAGACACACTGATACACAGAGAGACAGACACACTGACAGACAGATGGACAGACACACGGACAGACAGACCGACACACTTATAGACATACGGACAGACACACTGACAAACAGACAGACAGACATACATGCTGACAGACAGGCAGACACACTGACAGACAAACAGGCATGTAGCCTCGAACTTCCAGACCAGAGAACCGGCGAAGCGCATGAACTCTAGTCTGGACCAAGTCGACACTAAAATGATTTCGGAAATAGTCCTTATAAGCCAATCAGCTTCTACAACACGAATCTCGGTTGTAAATTCTGATTGGCTTAGCAATAATTGGTTATGCTAAGTGCACTAGCACTGATTGCGCGCGTGTGAAATCCTCATGGGCGGCTAAGTGCACGCCAGAACAATGATTAGACTCTGCACACACAAACATCTTAGTTTTAGTTTTAGCTTCAGTTCTTCGATATTTTCAAGCTTGCGGTGACAGGACATGCACAGCAGCGTCGCTAAACCATCAACTTTGACAACTGGTGGAGCGGTAGTCTCGCTTTTTAGTCGAGCAGTTAGAGTAGCTAGCGGTCTGCCAAAGAATCAAAGAGTCGTGGTTTCATGTCGTCTACCAAGATATCACAGCAAACACGGCAGACGTCTCCTTCTTCGTGAGATCTCATGGCATTTACAAATGATATGTTGATCTAGGTAAAACGATCCTACGCTGTTAGACACCATTTAGCATCATTTTTCATAAGTACTTCCAAAATCATTTTAGTAACCTTGGGTTCAGACTAGAGTTCGCACGCAATCTGGTCTGTAAGTTGGAGGCTAATTAATTGTATGCAAATTATTTATTTATTATTTCTTAATAATTTGTTGATATAAATTAATGTATATTGGAAGCGTAGATGCAGGTGTAGTGTATGGTACCTACTACAAGTGTAACCAGTATTGGAGGTGTAGCGGTCAGCTCTGAACACGTAGACATATGTGGAAGGCGTAGAGAGCAGTTGTGAAGACACAGCGGGCCGCTACACCTTAGCATGCCTGGCTAGAACCCTGACTAGTAGCTAAAGCTGTGCTAACACCATGAACACCGATATTCACAATACAATGATTACAAATATTATCATTCACATTCACATCAACATGTCTTACATTGGTTTTTATGTTCATATCACATTCATTTTCTAACAGAATACGAACAACTTCGGAGTGATCGCTCCTAGCAGCCCAATGCAATGCTGTCCATCCATCCTACAATAACAGATAATTATAATAAGAAAGCAATCAGACAGACAGACAGACACAAACAGACAAACAAACAGACAGTATAGAATTTTTTAGGTTAATAAGAACTTATTTGTTTTGAGCATAACGTCATGTAAAAGAAATAAATGTATTGACAGACAGACAGAAAAACAGAAGAACAGAAATACAGACAAACAGACAGACACACTGACAGACTGACGCAGAGACACACCGACAGAAAAACAGACAGACAAATAAACAAACAGACATACAAACAGACAGACAGACAGACAGACAGAGAGACAGACAGACGGACGAACAGACACACTAAGTGAGAGACAGACAGACAGACAGACAGACAGACAAACAAACAGATCGACACACTGACAGACAGACGGACAGACACAGTTATAGACAAACAGACACAGAGACATACAAACGGTCAGACAAACAAACAGACAGACACACTGACAGACAAAACGACAGACACAATGACAGATAGACAGACACACTGACAGACAAACAGACAGACAGCCAAACTGACAGACAGACGGACAGACACACTGACAGACAGACGGACCGACACACTGACAAACAGACAGACACACTGACAGACAAACAGACAGACAAACAAAGAGACAGACAGACTAACAGACAAAAACACTGACGAACAAACTGACAGACAAACGGACAGACAGATAAACGGGCAGACACACTGATACACAGACAGACTGACACACTGACAAACCGGCGGAAAACACACTGACAGACAGATGGGCAGACACACTGGCAGACAAAATGACTGACAGACAGATGGACACACACACACACACACACACACACACACACACACACACACACACACACACACACACACACACACACACTAATAAACAGAGAGACACACTAACAGAAAGACAGACACATTGAGAGAAAGACAGACACGTGACACTGACTGACCGACAGACACACTGACTTACCGACAGACACACTGACAGACATATGGACAGACACACTGACAGACAGATGGACAGACACACCAAGGGATAAAAACACTGACAGCCAGATGGACGAACAGACAAACAGGCAGACACACTGATACACAGACAAACAGACACGCAGATAGACAGACGAACAGACACACTAAAACACAGACAGACAGACAGACATACTGACAAACAGACGGACAGAAACACAGACAGACAGATGGACAAACACACCAAGGGATAAAAACACTGACAGCCAGATGGACGAACAGACAAACAGGCAGACACACTGATACACAGACAAACAGACACGCAGATAGACAGACGAACAGACACACTAAAACACAGACAGACAGACAGACATACTGACAAACAGACGGACAGAAACACAGACAGACAGCTGGACAGACACACTAACACACAAAAACACTAAAAGACAGACAGACAGACACTGACATACATACACACCTACTAACAGACAGACAGACCGACATTCAGGCAAACAGACAAACAGACAGACAAACATACAGACATACGAAGAGACAGACAGACAGACAGACACAGTGACAGACAGACAGACACTGATAGACAGACAAGCACACTGATAGACAGACAGACAAACAAATTGACAGACAGACAGACAAGCTGAAAACAAGATAGACAGATAGACAAATGATATGTTGATTTAGGTAAAACAATCCTACGCTGTTAGACACCATTTAGCATTGCTATTGATAAATACTTCTGAAATCATTTTAGTATCGACTTGGTCCAGACTAGAGTTCGAGCGCTTCGCCCACTCTCTGGTCTGATAATTGGAGGCTAACAGGCACAGTGATAGACAGACAGACAGACACACTGACAGACAGACAAACACACTGAGAGACAAACAGACAGACACGCTGACAGACAGATGGACAGACACACTAAAAGACAAAATACTGACAGACACACCGACAGACAGACAAACAAGCCGACACACTGATACACAAGTAGACAGAAACACACTGACAAACAGATGGACAGATACCCTGACAGACAGATGGACAGACACACTGACAGACAAAATCACTGACAGACAGATGGACAGACACATTGACTGACAGACAGACACACACACTGAGAGACAGAGGGACACACTAACAGACAGACAGACACACTGACTGACAGACAGACAGACTGACTGACAGACACACTGACAGACAAACTGACAGACATACGGACAGACAGATGGACAGACACGCCAAGGGACAAAACACTGACAGCCAGACGGACAGACAGACAAAGAGGCAGATACAGTAATACACAGACAGACAGACACACTGAAAGACAGACGGACAGACACATTGACAGACAGACAAACAGACAAACAGGCAGACACAGTGACAGACAGACGAACACACGCACTGACAGACAGCTGGACAGACACACTAACAGACAAAAGCACTGACAGACAGACGAACAGACACTGACATACATACACACCAACCAACAGACAGACAGTCAGGCAAACAGACAAACAGACAGACATAAATCCTACATTTATGTATCTTCAACTTTTAGTTACTAATTTGTTATAGTGATATAACGTTTACTGTATTAGCTTTGATGTTTACAATAAACGATCTACAACAGACCGACAAAAACACAAACAAAACGAGAGACAGAAAAACTACAGACAAACAAAAGGACAAACAAACATACATACATACATACATATAAATAATAATTTATTTAAAACCAACCAATAAATATAAAACAAATTTCTATAAATTGTTTGTATTTCTTCACTTTCTATTAATTAAATAAAATTATAATAATATTCAATATTAATAAATTAATTATTAGTACATAACATCTCATACATCACATTAAATCTCCACTTAATATTTATTGAAAAGTTACAACACACAATAAAACAAGAAATACAAACAGATTGGTATATAGAGAACAAACGATTATTGACTGACCATCAACACAACTCACACCAAAAAGAAGTTTCATCTCTTCGTTAGAAATAAAAACGTTGATCTAGTTGATATCTTATCATACGGGATACAACAACAAACATAACACTTTCTTCAATCACACAATCAATCAACTCACGTCGTCGGTCTTATTCACGTCTGATCCACTTCTTAATAGCAGCTCAACAATTTCCGTGTTATCATTCCAACAAGCTTCTATCAGAACAGTCCGATTCTATTTTGAGATCAAATGACGTGAAGTTCATTTCATCATCCAATACACACATTAGAACACACAACACATACCAATCTCCCACGACGTGTATTAACGTCTGCTCCTCTTTTAATTAAACGAGTGACTGTCTCCACATCATTTCTCTGCACAGCATCATAAAGTTGTTTGTTGATTTTTTTACGTGCAAACATTTCCAATCTCCAAAAACACTTTTAACTATAGGAAACAAACAAACTCTAACATCCCAACACTCAAATCAACTCGCAAACGAAAGAAAAAGTGAGAAAACATCCACACTATGACGTCATCTTTCTTTCTCTCATCACTAGCACTCGCAGCATTTCCCAAAAAGCAACGACGTCGTACAACAGTCCACTTATCTACAAGTTACGTTCTAGTTCTCTAGCGACATCACTAAAATACGCATCATTCTCACATTCTCTCATGCAACCACAAATAGGCAAAGTATTGCTACAAAAAGAATCTACTTACTGCAAAAAAGGGTCAGCGAGAGTGTGATTCAAGGAATTTCCCCAAATGAATGACGTCTGCAAATCTACTTTTGCGCATGCCTCTCGCTATTATCCCGGATAAAAATGTCCAATATATCTGTGCGCACGAGTTGTATCGTTGTTATTACTGTGTCATTCTATTGTTTGTTTAATTAAATGATTTATTTATCATAGCTGTGGGAATTTACGCTTTTCTTCTGTTTCAATCGTTATTGCTCTACTGTGTTCAACGCGATACTCAAAATATATTATTTTATTGATTTATCACTTACTTTATTCATTTATCACTAATTTATTGATTTATTACTAATTTATTGATTAATTGATAACATATAAATAAATAATAAATGTTTTAATTTATTATTAATTTATCAGTATTTTCTTTATCTATTATTTATATATTGATTTGTTTGTCGGCTTTTTGGCTGTTATTTTGTTTGTTGGTTTGGTTGCTCGTATATTTGTTGTTTCTTTGTATATTTCATCCTTTGTTTGTTTGTCTATCTGTACTTTCTTTAGTTGTTTGTTTGTTTGCTTGTTTGTTAATTTGTTAGTTTGTTTATCTGTAAGTCTGTTCGTCTGTTTGTTTGTTTGTTTTGTCGGTTTTTAGTTTGTTAGTTTGTTGTTTGTTCGTTTGTTTATCTCTCAATTTGTTTGTATATTTATTTATTGTTTTTTATTTCTTTTTTGTTTTTCTTTCTTGTTTGTTTGTTCGTTAGTTTGTTTGTTCTTTCCTTTGTTCGTATTTTGTTACATCGTGTTTCTTGTATCTTCGCTTGTTTGTTTATTTGTTTGTTTGTTTGTTTGTTTTATTTTTGTATTTTTCTTATGTTTCTTTGTCCAATTGTTTTCATATTTACTTTTTTTATTGCTCGTTTATGGTTTGTTTGATTGTATATTTGTTTGTTTGTCTGTTTCCTTTTGTTTATATATTTGTTGGTTTTTTGATCGATTGAGTGTTTGTCTGTTTCTTTGTTTCTTTGTTAGTTTTTTATTTGTTTGTTTATTTGTTTGTTTGTCTATTTTTTCCATTTTATTTGCTTGTTTTTTATATGTTTGTTTGTTTTTCTGTTTGATTGTTTGTCTGTTTGTTTGTTTATTTGTTTGTTGGTTGCTTTGCTTGTCTGTTTGCTTGCTTTTTTGTTTGTTTTTGTTTGTTTGTTTGTTTAGTCGTTGGTTTGAGACTTTGGTAGCTAGTTTGCTTGTTACTTTGTTTGTTTATTTATTGGTTTGTTTGTCTTCTTGTCTGATTGTTAGTTTTTTCGTTTGTTTGTTTGTCTGTTTACTTGTTTCTCTTTTTAATTGTTTGTTTGTTCACTGGTTAGTTAATGATGTGTCTGTGGATCGTCACTGTATGTATCATGCCATATTGTATCAGCTTGAAAGTAATGCTTCTTGTAGTGTAAGTGTTACTGAGATTGGAGAAATGACTGCAGTGTTCTCCGCAGGCATCTCAAGACGTGGCGACGCGCCACGCCTTGGCTAAATTTTACAAAGACACACCCATTTCCGCCATGGCGACACACCTATTTCCGCCATGGCTAGTGCCGCCACGCCTTGACTTATGCCCGCCACGCCTTACTATCTACCTGTATGTGGTAGGCAAGAAATGGGAGACCAGTGGTTTGGGTTCTTGTATCTATGAATAAAACACCTGTTGTTGTCGTGGAAAGTCCAAAAACAACGTCATAGAGATTGGTATGTCCAAAATATACTTATGACGTTGTTTCGAATCCGATCCAACGTCATTTGGTGGCGTGTTCGCCCACATTCCAATCCGTATGTGAGTCACGCCCTCGGCAGCCGTTTATGCCGTGGAGTCGTTATTGGTGCGTTGAGAGGCTACAAAGTCACAAGACAAAGTATATCAATGCTTCGAATTGTGTTGTTGAAGCGATAGCCCAATTTCTCGTTCTTCTAGTGGCGTTCTGGGAGACGCTAGCCTACACAGGATGTAAGACAATGCACTGATTACATACGCCAAAACGCGCTTGAACGGCATCGGCCCAAAGCCAAAGTTAGCGAAAGCATTGCTTAGGTTAGTGTAGACATGTTCGCAGTTTCGAAAATCTTGTAGATCTCGGCGAGCATGCCGATACGCTGCGCACGTCTCTAGCGTCGATATCGGCATGGAAAATTGTCACCGACTGCTTAGCGAACTTGTCTACTAGTGTTAAGTTACTCAATAAAGCTATTTCAATCGATTTTGTGACTCGTATTGGCTTGGAATATATTGGGAGGCATAGGTTTTCGACATCTACGAAGGCAGATTAGAAAGAAGCCCGGATGAAAAGTCGCTAGAAGGCTAGTGATAGCTTGCTTGTGGTGTACTCTGTCCACGCATAGAAATGTTGTACAGCTAACATTTTAGACCAAACACAAGCCCCTATGTTGCTCTAGCACTGCACCACAAAGCCAGCAAACGCAACTTAGATGGCCACGCCCATGTTTTAAACAACCACGCCCACAAGTGCGTTCCATTTAGCCACGCCTACACCGCCACGCCTTTGAGATATTCTGGGGAGAACACTGGACTGTATCCAATCTTGACAAACAGAGTGATTTCTATGGGCAATTTCTAATAATGTAAGTGCGCCAATTTGCCTTTGTGTATCTTTGTGTCTGTCAGTTAGTCAATTTGTGCGTCTTTCTCCATTTTATGTTCATTCGTCTATCTTTCTGTCCATCTGTTTCCCTCAGTTCGCTGTGTGTCTTTATAATGACAATAAAATTCATTCATACACATAATACTGACAATCAACTCACATCCGTATCATTACGGACTCTCGCGCAACGTTTCACTACATGCATATTCACTATCTCTTTGTTCCAACCGGTTTGATTTATTATAAATATTATAATTTATTATTAATTGATTGATTTATTATTAATTAATTAATTTATTTTTAATTTATTGAATTCATATTATTCAATGATTTAATATTAATTTAAAATTTGTTATTAATTTATTGATTTATTATTAATTTATTATTTGTTATTAATAATAAATAATTCAATTAATAATAAATTAATAAAAGATTATAATAAATAATATATTAATTATAAATTAATAAATTAGTAATATATCAATAATGTAATAATAAATCAGTACATTTTTAATTTATCACTAATTTATTTATTTATCATTAATTTATTAATTTATTACGAATCATGGACTTCACGGATATGACTCAAAACACGCCGGATAGTTCCAGACATATGGCAGTACGGAAAGGGACATTCTTCTCCTTGAGACATTGAGTGTACCAGCTACCTTTCAAAGGCAATCCAGACAAGCGCTCAATCAACCGTAACAGCCATCCACCTGTCTGTCTGTCTCAATACATGTATCTGTCTGTCTGTCTGTCTGTCTGTCTGTCTGTCAGTCAGTGTGTCTGTCCATCTATCTGTCAGTGATTTTGTCTGTGAGTGTGTTTGTCAGTGTTTTTGTCTGTTAGTGTGTCTGTCTGTGTGTTTGTCTGTCAGTGTGTCTGTCTGTCTGTCAGTATGTCTGTCCTTCTGTCTGTCAGTTTTTCGGTCTGTTTGTTTGTCTGTCAGTGTGTCTGTCTATTTGTCATTGTGTCTGTCATTTTGACTATCAATGTATCTGCCTGTTTGTTTGTCTGCCCGTTTGTGTATCTGTGTGTCTGTGTGTCGGTCAATGTGTGTGTCCGTCTGTCTGTCAGTGTGTCTGTCTGTTTGTTTGTCTGTCGGTCTGTTTGTCCGTCAGTGTGTCTGTTCGGCCGTCTGTCTGTTTGTCTGTCTGTCTGTTTGTCTGTCTGTTTGTCTGTCTTTTTGTTTGTCTGTATGTCTGTCTGTTTATCTGTCTGTCTGGTTTTTTGTTTTTTTGTCAGTGTGTCTGTCTGTTTGTCTGTATTTTTGTTCTTCTGTTTGTCAGTCTTCCTGTCGGTCTCGCTGTCTGTCTGTCTGTCACTCTGTCAATACATTTATTTCTTATACATGACGTTATGCTCAAAACAAATAAGTTCTGATTAACCTAAAATATTCTGTACTGTCAGTTTGGTTGTCTGTTTGTGTCTGTCTGTCTGTCTGATTGCTTTCTTATTATAATTATCTGTTATTGTAGAGTGGAAGGACAGCATTGCATTGTGCTGCTTGCAACAATCACTCCAAAGTTGTTCGTATTCTGTTAGAGAATGGATGTGATAGCAACATAACAACCATTGTAAGACATGTTGATGTGACTGTGAATGATAATATTTGTAATCATTGTATTGTGAATTTCGGTGTGCATGGCTTTAGCACATCTTTAGCTACTAGTCAGGGCTCTAGCCAGGCATGTTAAGGTGTAGCGGCCCGCTATGTCTTCAGAACTGCCATCTACGCCTTCCACGTGTCTACGCGTTCAGAGCTGGCCACTACACCTCCAATACTGGCTACACATGTAGTAGGTACCATACACTACACCTGCATCTACGCTTCCAATATAGATTAATTTATATCAACAAATTATTAAGAAATAATAAATAAATAATTTGCATACAATTAATTAGCCTCCAACTTACAGACCAGAGTGCGTGCAAACTCTAGTCTGTACCACAATGCTACTAAAATGATTTTGGAACTCCTTATGAAAAGTGATGCTAAATGGTAGTCTAACAGCGTAGGATTGTTTTACCTAGATCAACATATCATTTGTAAATGCCATGAGATCTCACAAACGAAGAATAGATGTCTGCAGTGTTTGCTGTGATATCTTGGTAGACGGCATGAAACCACGACTCTTTGATTCTTTGGCAGACCGCTAGCTACTCTAACTGCTCGACTAGCGAGACTACCACTCGACCAGTTGTCAAAGGTGACGGTCTAGCGATGCTACTGTGCATGTCCTCTCACCGCAAGCTTGAAAAGATTGAAGAACTGAAACTTAGCCGCCCATGAGGATTTCACACTCGTGCAATCAGCGTTAGTGCACTTAGCATAACCAATTATTGCTAAACCAATCAGAATTTACAACCGACATTCCGGTTCTAAGACGCACATTGGCTTAGAAGGCTATTTCCGAAATCATTTTAGTACCGTTCTGGTACAGACTAGAGTTTGCGTGCTGTCTGGTCTGTAAGTTTGAGGCTAACAATTAATTAATTTATAGAAATTAATTGTTTGTAAATTATTTATATTTTATTTATTTAATATTATTTATTAATAATATATTTATATAACTAATTGTATGCAAGTCATTTATTTGTTATTGATAAATAATTTATTGATATAAATTAATTTTATGCAAATTATTTTATTTTTAAATTTGTCATTTATTTATAATTATTTTTTATTATTATGTCAGTGTGTCTGTATGTTGTTTGTCTGTCTGTCGGTTTGTCTGTTTGTCTGTCTGTCTATCACATATATTTGTCTGTCTCATGTGTCACGCCAATACCGCTAAGCCTTCCTAAAATCCTTTCTATAATTCTGCTAGTTTATATAAAATTCTATTTATTTTGTTTGATCAACAGTCAATACTCCAGCAGGTGACAAGAAACATATAAGTATAAGCTGGAGTATTATACATCTAATTTTATTATCATGTATTTTGATGTGTTAATATTAGAAGATGTTAATCATACTTGGATATTGTGTGTATTTGACAGTGGGGAAGAACTGCACTTCTATTGGCTGAGGAATACAATAACAAGGATGCTGCAGATGCGATCAATGCATTCACTGTAAATTGTGTGTGTGTGTGTGTGTGTGTGTGTGTGTGTGTGTGTGTGTGTGTGTGTGAGTGTGTGTGTGTGTGAGTGTATGTGTGCGTGTGTGTGTGTGTGTGTGTGTGTGTGTGTGTGTGTGTGTGTGTGTTGTGTGGGAGTGTGTTTGTAATATTGCTAATTAACTGTGTTGTATATTTAGGTTAAGAACCCATTACAATCACCATTGCCTGTCAACTGTAAGTATAAATATAAACATTTATTAATACAGCTTGATGAGTAGTCGTGTTTGTAACTTACTAACACTAAACATATCACAGGCTTGTAGGCTGCTTTATGAATGAGAGGGTTCAACTTAGGCTCACAAGCCAAGCCAATGTATTTGTTTAGTCCCAAGACATTTAAGTGATAGACAGCAGTTCTTATCTACATATCAACTTCTCTACGGTAGTTACATGTATGGAACAAGACACAAGAAATGTATTCAAAGCTGTTTGTGCAGCTCAGGCAGCATTCAGCGCTATCACACATCTACTTATAAGAGAATTTTGCACGCAGCACAAATACATGCTCATCTTCACTCATGGTCATCTACACTTTGTTTATCATGTTAATCAGTGTGTACCTCACTTTTAACACTTGCTGCTGACCCATTTATTGGAGTTCTTATGAAGACTTTCTTTTGATGGCCTCAATCGAGCAGTCTGCATTGACTTGCACCAACTGTCCTACCATCTAATCAACTTTCAATCACTTTATCACACGGAGAGAGCTCCAGTGAGGCAGCAATGAAAAGCACAAAGGATGTGATACAATGCTTTTTAGAATATTACTTGTCTATGGAAGCTCATCTAGACATGTCAGTGCGATCTTAGAGAAAAATATTTGCAGTACAACAAGAAGCTGGCTAGATCACAGTCTCCATGCAGTTGCTTCTGCCGCAGTACTGCTACACGTACACTGCCTCACTTTGAGAGATTTTTTAATTTGTTCATGCAGCTGTGGATATATATATATATATATATATATATATATATATATATATATATATATATATATATTAACGTTACCTGAGAGCTGTAGTTTAGAGAGGTCTTGACTTTAAATATTATTAATAAATAAATAAGTTAGTGATAAATCAATAATATAATGATAAATATATAAATTAGTAATAAATCAATAAATTAGTAATAAATCATTAAATTAGTAATAAATCAATAAATTAATAATTAGTCAATAAATTAATAATAAATCAATAAATTAGTAATAAATTAATAAATTAGTGATAAATCAATAAATTAGTAATAAATAAATAAATTAGTAATAAATAAATAAATTAGTGATAAATCAATAAATTGGTAATAAATCAATAAATAGTATTAAATCAATAAATTAGTAATAAATCAATAAATTAAAAATAAATCATTAAATTAGTAATAAATTAGTAATAATCCATAAATTAGTGATAAATCAATAAATTAGTAATTAAATTATAAATTAGTAGCAAATCAATAAATTAGTAATCAATAAATAAATTAATAATAAATCAATAAATTAGTGATAAATAAATAAATTAGTAATCAGTAAATAAATTAGTGATAAATCAATAAATTAGCGATAAATAAATAAATTAGTGATAAATCAATAAATTACTGTTAAATCAATGAATTAGTGATAAATCAATGAATTAATGATAAATCAATAAATTTGTGATAAATCAATAAATTAGTGATAAATATATAAATCATTAAGTTATTAATCAATAAATAAATTAGTAATCAATCAATAAATTAGTAATAAATAAATGAATTAGTAATCAATCAATAAATTAGTAATAAATAAATTAGTAATCAATCAATAAATTAGTAATAAATAAATATATTAGTAATAAATCAATAAATTAATAATAAATCATTAAATTAGTAATAAATTAGTAATAATCAATAAATTATTGATAAATCAATAAAGTAATAGTGAATCGTTAAATTTTTAATAAATCAATAAATTAGTAATAAATCAATAAATTAGTGATAAATCAATAAATTTATAGTAAATCAATAAATTGGTAATAAATCAATAAATAGTATTAAATCAATAAATTAGTAATAAATCAATAAATTAATAATATATCATTAAATTAGTACTAAATTAGTAATAATCAATAAATTATTGATAAATCAATAAAGTAATAGTAAATCAGTAAATTAGTAACAAATCAATAAATTAGTGATAAATCTATAAATTAATAAATTATTGATAAATCAATAAAGTAATAGTGAATCAGTAAATTAGTAACAAATCAATAAATTAGTGATAAATCTATAAATCTAAAATTAGTGATAAATCAATAAAATTGTAGTAAATCAATAAATTGGTAATAAATCAATAAATAGTATTAAATCAATAAATTAGTAATAAATTAATAATAAATCATTAAATTAGTAATAAATTAGTAATAATCAATAAATTATTGATAAATCAAGAAAGTAATAGTAAATCAGTAAATTGTTAATAAAGGAATAAATTAGTAATAAATCTATAAATTAGTGATAAATTAATATATTAGTAATAAATTAATAAATTAGTAATAAATCAATAAATTAGTGATAAATCAATAAATTTGTAGTAAATCAATAAATTGGTAATAAATCAATAAATAGTATTAAATCAATAAATTAGTAATAAATCAATAAATTAATAATAAATCATTTATTTATAAATTAGTAATGATCAATAAATTATTGATAAATCAATAAAGTAATAGTAAATCAGTAAATTTGTTAATAAATCAATGAATTAGTAATAAAATTATAAATTAGTAACAAATCAATAAATAAGTGATAAATCAATAAATTTTTAATAAATCATAAAATTAATAATAAATTAGTAATAAATTAATAAATTAGTAATCTACTATATAAAGCTCAAATTGTCTGTCTGTCTGTCTGTCTGTCTGTGTGTGTTTGTGTGTGTGTGTGTGTGTGTGTGTGTGTGTGTGTGTGTGTGTGCGTGTGTGTTCGCGTTTGGGGGCCACGTCTTTTGTCCGTTCGCATCCGAAATTGGCACGCACACTCGGCACGCACACGGGAAGGTTTGCGTAAAAAAATTAAAAATATGCACCGGGTCCCCTCTCGAGGGGTCGACCCCCGCGTAAAATTTCTCAACGATGCAAACGCTACACATTCCGGTTGATTCGAACATACGCCCACGCCAGTCCTGTGTAGACTGTATGCATCGTTGTCCTTCGCAAAGCTTCGAGCGATCGAATATCTCTTGCCGACGAAACTTACTTTTCTATCGCTTTCGTTTCTCTCCAAATTCTGATTGCATTTGCACCGAATCTAACCTACACGTTTTCTGCAGCAAGCGCTACACGGGGAGTGTGTCGATTTCTATCGAAACAAGCGCGAAGAGCAAGATTCGAATTCATTCAACATATCCGGGACCTCGCAACAAAGATTGCACGTGACGTGTCTACAGATTTATGTTTACACTACAGTGTCTTGCCCGTACGAAGGACGGGCCATGAATAATAAATCAATAAATTAGTAATAAAGCAATAAATTAGTAATAAATAAATTAATAATATGTAAATGAATTAATAATATATCAATAAATTAATAGTAAATCAATAAATTAATAATAAATCAATAAATTAATAATAAATAAATGAATTAAAGGAGAACTCCAACGATTTTCAAGTTGGGGTCAGATACAAGATTTTTATATCTTGACTGCACTCGAAAACTTTGAGTTCCCTCCATTGCTTCTGTAACTTAGGAAAAGCACCACAAAAAGAGGAAGTGTTAGAGTAGGCGTGGTTAATGACGCAGTGGGTGCATGACTTCCACGCGCACAAGCCGTGCTATCTACTTAGCTTATTCGACGAGAAATGGTCCACTGCATTGCTTTTGACTGTAGCCACAACAGCAGCGACATCGCCAGAGGTGTCAGCTTCTTCAGGCTTTCTCTCAAGAAGCCAGATTTGCTAGAATCATGGCTAGCAAAGTTACGTCTGGTGGATCCGCCTATCTCAAGAAAACAGCCGCGTTTGTTCGGATCACTTTGAGTCCTACAACGCATGCTGGAATGACACGTCTGATACCCTTGCCCAGCCTCTCGTGTAGTCTCGCGTAGCCAGACCCCTTTCCGCCGCGGCCTCCCCGGCGAAATGGGGTCTGGTGTACGGCGTTTGATGTCGCTGTGTGCCGCGTAGCCAGAAATCGGCTATCTAAAGACCGAATTTAGTTTCTTAAACGCTTCACTAAAGACGAGACTGGTATGCACGCAATGCAATCCTATCTCAATAGCTTCTCTTGTTTCGTAGAGAACAACTACAGCTAGAGTCGTTGCTGTTTGTGAAATCTGCATGTCTACAGCAGCGATTAAACGATTTGGTCTCTTCCTGGTTGCTACTGTATGTGTTCATCAAAACAATGCACAAAACACATGAGATGATTACCCAAACACAGAAAGACGACTCATCTTGTTTCGATGACGTCATGCAACTCCAAGCCTTTCCAGATATCGCTCACTCCGGACTGTATGCGGTCGCTTTAGACGTCAAAAAACAGCAAACAGCACTGAGTACGTTCGCATTCAGTCTCCGTTGTGACACGAGCGCACAACGTTAGATCGTACGACGTCGATCATGTCTGCATGAAATCGAAACCTGTCGACGTCAACGTCCCCGCGGCCGCGTTTAATCGCTGCTGTAATCGCTGCTGTAGACATGCAGATTTCACAAACAGCAACGACTCTAGCTGTAGTTGTTCTCTACGAAACAAGAGAAGCTATTGAGATAGGATTGCATTGCGTGCATACCAGTCTCGTCTTTAGTGAAGCGTTTAAGAAACTAAATTCGGTCTTTAGATAGCCGATTTCTGGCTACGCGGCGCACAGCGACATCAAAGGCCGTACACCAGACCCCATTTCGCCGGGGAGGCCGCGGCGGAAAGGGGTCTGGCTACGCGAGACTACCTCTCGTGCACCCAGCAAGTAAATTACCTGTACACAGTTAGTCGCAGCAGCCTGCGTGAACATTTTACATAGCTAAGCAAGCCAGTCCAAGTCCGTCTAGGTGCTACTCGCCTGGAAGTTAGTGGCTCTCTGATGGGATCCCGTCGCCAATCGGTCATTAAGACTACAGCTGTTCGAAGAACGTCTTCATTGAGACACACAGCAAGGAAGTTCTCATGCTGCGTAATAATTACAGATCAGATCCTGAAGCTTCCACCCTATACCCTAGTTCGTCCACTTCCTGGCAGCACAAGCACTCAGCTACGCTAGGCATTACAGAACACCTGTTGCAGCTGCACCAAGCAGAGTTCCCAACTCGATTTTCGTTCTCATCAGACAGATCTTCACCGGTGATATGTCTGCCGTCATGGCCGTCAATGTATTTAACTGCGTTGATGTCACGCTGAGTAGGTCCGTACTCTTGCTCGAAACTGTAAGGTCGAACACCAGACAGAAAAGAACAACGCGTATGCGTTCGAATCCGTCCGCAACTGCATCTAAACCGATGGCATGCGCGTGTGGCTTTGCACCAATGACGTCATGTACCTCGCTTACCTGACACGCCCCTTTCTTTCGACGTTTCTCCTGCCGTGAAGATGTCGTGCACAACCTATGTCCCTTCGAATTGTCGGTTTATGGAAGGGACTTGTATCTGACCCCAACTTAAAAATCGTGGGAGTTCTTCTTTAATAATATATCAATAAATTAGTAATAAATCAATATATTGATAAGAAATCAATAAATTAGTAATAAATTAATAAATTAATAATAAATCAATAAATTAATAATAAATCAATAAATTAGTCATAAATCAATAAATTAATAATAAATCAATAAATTAATAATAAATCAATAAATTAGTCATAAATCAATAAATTAGTCATAAATCAATAAATTAGTAATAAGTTAATAAATTAGTAATAAATCAATAAATTAATAATAAATCAATAAATTAGTGATAAATCAATAAATTAGTAATAAATCAATAAATTAATAATAAATCAATGAATTAGTGATAAATCAATAAATTAATGATAAATGAATACATTAGTGATAAATAAATAAATTAGTGATAAATAAATAAATAAATAATAAATAAGTAAATTAGTATTAAATTAATAAATTAATGTATTAGTGATAAATCAATAAATTAGTGATAAATCAATAAATTAATAAATTAGTAATAAATTAATAAATTCTTCTGGAATACCGTGAGTAGCGAACGTGTACTTCATGGCGTTAATGACCGACGATGATGTCTTGTCTCTCAGTTGCTGAACGTCTATGTACTTGGAATAATAGTCCCCTACTGTCAGATAATCTTTTGCTTTCAAAGTCATGATATCCACTCCTAGCTTTTCCCATGGTCTTGTTGGTAGTGCATGCGGCAGAAGAGGCTCCTTAGTATTGCTCCTCCGGAAACGCAGACAAGTCCTGCACTGACTAACCACTCGGTCGATGTCTTTTGTCATTCCTGGCCAATACATGACTGCTCTTGCTCGCTCTTTGCATCTTTCCAGCCCTTGATGAGATTCATGTACAATCTTTAGCATGTCTGAATGTAGCACCTTTGGTATGATTATCTTCCTTCCTTTGAACAATATGCCCTCTGCCTGATGAAGCTCGTCTCTGATCGTCCAGTATGCTCGTATCTTGGTTGGTACATCCTCAATCTTTGGAGGCCAGCCCATTTCTATTTGTCGATTGAGACATTGCAGCTGTTGATCTGTTGCCGTGGCCTGTTGTAACTGCGCTTTCTTTTTTGCACTTACTGGCAGCGAAGTGACAAAAGCATGGACCATGACTTGCATGTCACTGGTAAGTTCTGGATCCGTGTCGTGACTAGTCGCCAAGTGCGCCCGCGACAGAGTGTCTGCTGCGTACATTAGCTTGCCTGGAACATAACGAACTACCAGGTCATATCTCTGCAGCTGTAGCATCATTCTTTGGAGCCTTGGTGGTGCTGCACCAATTGGCTTCTTCATTATAGCTTCCAAGGGCTTGTGGTCGGTCTCCATATTGGTGGTCTTTCCATATATATATGGGTGAAATTTCTTGCATCCGTAGGTGACCGCGAGCATTTCTTTCTCTATTTGTGCGTAAGCTCTTTCAGCGGTTGTGAGTGTCCGTGATGCGTACGCTACTGGCTTGCCTTGCTGCATGAGACATGCCCCTAAGCCACTCTGTGACGCGTCCGCTTGCACTGTGACCGGTTGCTCAGGATCATAGAATGCTAGCACTGGATCACTAGTGAGTGCTCGCTTTATGTCGTTGATGGCCGCATCATGCTGTGTATCCCATTTCCACATGCTTCCGTCCTTTATCAAATCTCTGAGTGGGGCTGTGATATCGGACTCCGCTGGAATATAGGGGGCCAAGAACTTAATCATGCCTAGCAGTCGCTGTACAGCTTGCTTGTCTTGGGGCTTTGGCATACCCGCAATCGCCTCAATCTTTTCCGGATCCGGTCGCTGTCCCTGTTGACTAAGAATGTGACCCATATACTTCACTTGGCGAACCTTGTACTGTAGCTTCTGGGGACTGAACCGCACATTCCTTTCTCTTGCTCGTTGTAACACCTGAGCGAGAGCCTTGTCATGTTCCTCTTCCGTCTTGCCTGCCACAATCAGATCATCCGCAATCACGTGAACGTTTGAGATGTCCCCAAATGTGCGATCGTTCCTTTCTTGCAGCACTTCACTGGCTGAAGCCAGTCCGAACGGCATCCTTGTGAAGCACTTTCTACCCCATGGGGTGCTGAATGCACACATCCTCGCTGATTCGTTAGACAATTTGACGTGCCAGAAGGCATCCTTCATGTCGACTACTGTGAATACCGCTTTGCCAGCCAGTCGGGCCTGGACATCTGACATTGTTGGTATTTGGTGTCTCTCCCTTTTGATGACTTTGTTGAGGGGTCTGGTATCCAGACAGATCCTCATGTTCCCATTCTTCTTTTCTGCTATCACAAGATTGTGAAGCCAGTCGGTCGGGCCCTCGACGTCTTGTATAATACCTTGTTGCTGCAGTTTTGCCAACGTCTGTTGCAGTTTGGTTCTCTTTGCATATGGTATGACTCGCGGATGCTGTACCACCGGAATAGCGTCTGCTTGAAGCTGGATGTCATACTCTTTGTCATACTCTCCTATTCCTTTAAACACATCCTTGTTCTGTTGGATGAGTTGCTGCCTGGTGTGACCTGATTGTATATCCCCTGGCACCACCTTGTCCACACGCCTGATGAGATCCAAGTCCTCGCATGCTGCTCTTCCAAGGATGGCTAGGTTGTCGTCGATAACATAAAACGTGAGCCTTTTTCTGCAGCTCGCCTTGTTTCTGCTGACTAAACAACTGACCTGAGTTGTGCCTCTGGGTATGATTTGACCACCACCAATTCCTGTAAGAATCTTGCTGGTGGGCTGCAATTTTGTCTTGAGAACTCTGTACACCTTAAAAGGCAAGATGTTTGCTTGGGCCCCGGTGTCCAGCTTGAAATCAATGTGCGCACGCTCCAGATCAAGGCGTTCCGTCCATTCTGCCGTGTCCCGGATATGTCCTATGAATATAGGTGACATCAGTAGCTCTTCATTCTCGTCGCTGCCTGCTTCATCTGCATCCTCGACCTGGAATTCAACCTGCCTAATTTGCCTGGCCGATTGTCGACAGACTTTGGCCAGATGGTTTCTCTTGTGACACGCTGAACACGTCTTTCCGTAGGCGGGGCACTGCCGAGGTGGGTGGACGCCTCCGCAATACTTGCATGCCGCTTGCCTGGTCTTGGATGACCTGCCACTATCGTGAATCCTCGAGCTCAGATTGGGCATAGTGTCTGGCTCGTTGCGTCGCTGCTTCTGTGTACCTCGAACGGCGCCTATGGGTACTTTCATCGCCTCTTTGTTCATAGCTTGCACCTGCTCTTTTGTTGCTTCTGCTGCTCTGCATATATCCAACGCTTTCTGCAAAGTAAGGTCTGATTCTCGTAATAATCTCTCTTTCACGCGTTCGTCGCGGATGCCAAACACGATCTTATCGCGTATTAGAAGATCGCGTTGGTCACTGAATTCGCACAACGCCGCTTTTACTTTCAACTCGGTAACCCATTGATCTACTGCCTCACCTTCTAACTGGTCTCTCGACCAGAATCTGTGTCTCTCGTATACAGTGTTGCGTCTGGGGTTGCAATATGTCTTGAATTGCTGGAGTACAGCGTTGACATCCTGTCTGGGATCAGGTTGCTCTGCTTCCTGTGGCGGGAAAACGAACGTCTGGTAGATCTCTTGGGCTTCAGGCCCAGCCACATGAAGAAGTATGGCCGTCTGCGTGGCGGGTGGCTTTTTGTCTAACTCAGACGCCTGGAAGTAGAAACGAAATTGCTGTTCCCACTTGCGCCACGTTTCAGCGAGGTTGCGGTCGCAAAACGACATTTCTGCTGGTGGCTTGAGTCGTTCCATCCTGACACCATGTAATGCTTTCAGTTGTATTATGGAGTCTACTAACGCAACTCAACACAGCTAAGTTACTCGCTGTTCCTAGGTTGAGCATAGATTCTACTACGCATGCTCAAAGTCTTAAACTAATAAAGTCACTACTGTCACAAGCTACTGCTCAAGATTTTTTATCTGAATGTTACATGCGAAAAACTGCTGTAGACGAGATATATCATGCAGTTTGATTGTTTTTGCTCACGTTTCTATAAATTGAGTTAGTTAATTAAGTTAAGATTACCTCCAACGTTTCAACAGCAAAACTTTATTTCCGTCAGTTGATACCATGATGGCTTAATTAACTAATTAAATAGCGACCACAGTATACCGTAATATAAACATCAAAGAGTAGTCCCAAAGTTTCCAGAGAGTTTGTGAATTCAGCTCGCGCGCACAGAGACGGAGTCTCAAACGACTACGTAGAAATCAACCATGTCCAGAACTAGACGACTGCCTGCCCATTTTCTAATATTTTTAGAATTTTAATGGCCTATTGTATAAATTTTGTTATTGTACTGGAGAGCTGCATGCATTCTTCTTGTAAACGATCGTCTATCTATAGAGTCTATAAATACAAATAGATACAAAAAGATATAACAACGTGGACATGATGAGTTAGTGTTAGTATAAATAAAGTAAACGGAGATGAGATGACCTCCAACGTGTCCGGGTTCTTTTCTAGCCTAGCCGCTCAACGTATTCATCTTGCCATTTGCATAGCTGTTCATAAGGTTTTCAGAAAATGTCTGCAGCTGATTCTAAATGGCAAGTCACATGTATCAACGCTACAGCGATCTCACGAGATGATTACGAGTGAGCGGCACTGTACTAGATCATCTCTACCAGTCAGGTCTCCTTGATTCTGAAGGACATTCGACAGTGAATAAATAAAATGCAACCGAACACAGAAGAAGAGAAGGTTCGCTGCTTGCTGGAATTGCTAGAAAAGAAGCATCCTAGATCTTTTGAAAATATGTAATGTATTGAGGTTGGATATAGGTACTTGGCTGTTATGCTACGGTCTGAAAGTAAGCATACGTATAAAAATAGAATAATTATAGTGTGGAACCTACATTGTTGATATCAATGAGAGATGATGTCGTGATTTTGGAAGCTGGCAAGGTCACGATAAGCGCGTACGCGGCTCAAAATAATTTTTGTTGGATGGTCTTCTTGCACAAAGCATTGCGTGGGACGTCCAGAAGCAGCTCAGTAAGAGCTGAGCCGAGTCAGCATGCGCGCTCTCAGCGTAGCTTATACCTCACGACGTTTTCATACGCAATTGCTTGACTGTCAAAAAGTTTTACTGTCACAAATTAGCACTAAAAGAGAAGCTAATTTTTGTGATTTTTGCTAACGTAACATAGAAAACACGAAACGTACCGTTAGTGTCTCTGTTGTCTAGTCGTTGCTTTACAGCTTTCACCATGAATTTACTGAACTGCATAGACATCTAGATCAGCTCGCGCGCACAACGTGCAGGGTACACGCGTCGTTGTTTAGCTAAGGTGTTGAAAATCTGCTATCTAGGTCTTTACTTTGTTAGTGTTGGTGTTTGAGAAACTGAACCTTGCAGTAGAGGCGTACACGAGCTAACAGCAGCACCCGACGGTATACACAATCAGATGAGGACGAACTTAATTACAACTGTCGAAATTTTCTAGTTTTGTTTTCATGTTGTTAGTTTCCTAGTTCATAAAACAAAAGCACGAGTCGCACATCTACATGTTCTGATTCCTTGTAAACACATGATATAGAGAAGACACTACAGTTGACTCATGAAATTGACCCAATTTTTTGATTTCCTATGGTATAACGTAAGGTCACTTGAAAAGAGATACCGTAGCTAAACTGGAATATGCAGCGTCTAATTACAGCCTGGAATTCGTGGCTTAGGGTGGGAGGGGGAGGGACAGAAAGTGCAAGCTCACCGTGGCCTCTCTTGGAGTTTTGAGCATGAAAGTATTCTCACATGTTCAAAATGTTATGCGCTCGGTTTACTAAAACTGGTATTTCTATCTTCGGGGCATACACACACACACACACACACACACACACACACACACACACACACACACACACACACACACACACACACACACACACACACACACACACACACTCACACACACACACACACACACACACACACACACACACACACACACACACACACACGTGCTCGCGTAATATACTTTTAACATAGCTGAAAATATATGAAGCAAGTCCCAAAACATTTTGAGAAAATGATGGGTATATAGGGATGGGTTTGTACTTATGTTATTTATGCCCATCTCCTACCTCACAGTCTTTTTACCTATATCGCTTGCAGCAGTTGTGAATGTGATGTAGGAGATGGGCATAAATGACATAAGTACTCACCCATCCCTACATACCCATCATTTTCTCAAAATGGTTTTGGACTTGTCTAGTAAGTATCTGAGGTGAATATCCTGTTTATTGCAATTAAAGAACGAAGAAGACATTTTCGCATATTATTTATGATTACAGTTTCGTTTTATATTTACTGAATATGTTAGTAATATTTTCTTGAACTCCTGAGGTTGTATCTTGTTTGGAAATGCAAATAGAAATAATTTAAGATATCAACACAGTTTCATATAGATGATATAGTTTCATTGATTAGAAATTTATTTAATAATTGCCTTTGGTTTCCTTATAGTTTCATGTGTCATTAAAGCTTTTTAAAGAGTAATATTAGTAAGTCTGTTTTTACATTTTGCAACAGGAGCAATGTGCACTTTGCTGTTATTTGATGATTTTGATTCAAACTGTATTTAATCTTACTCTGAACCTGTGTTGCGGCTGTCTAGTAAAACCTACTAGAAATAGTTTTAGACATCAGTAGACGTTTACATACACGACAAAGTTCAATTGGTAGATAGTCTTACACAATTTGTGTTGTATGACATTGATGTATTTCTTTTCAGGTGTTGCAGCAACTGCAGCATGTCAGCTGAAACCTGATTCTGTGGGAATGAACTTGGAACAAGTAGCTGAATGAAAACTGAATAGTAAGATTCTCGTCACTGTGGCTCGGGAGGTTGCTAGTTACTGGACGGAATTTGCTGCTCATCTTGATCCACACAAGTTCACTTTACCCAACATTAGTATTATACAGCAGGAACACCGAAGACTGTTTGACCAGGCTCGTAAAATTCTGGAAGATTGGATCAGTTTTCTGGACCAACAAGCTAGATGTCGTTTGATTGTGAAAACATTTCTGGCCATGGAAAAGAGAGCTGAAGCAAATTCTACATTCAGTGCAGAGCTGGTAGAGTACAATGAAGAACACACTGAATGAAGTGTTAGTTTGCAGACATTAGTTAGATTGGAATTTTGATTTGTAGCTTGTAACCACAGAAACCAAGTTATCTACATGTATGGTTTGATGTCAATAGTCAGTATAGAGATATCCGACGTGTTATATACAGATATGAAAACACATGAGGTATTGAGAATGTGTTCTATGATTGTTTACTGCACTTACAAGATGTACATTGCATTTTAGTAAGAGACGTACAATCACTGAAATTACTGTACACAAGTAACTTTATCATATCCATTATAACATACATTCATGCTGCACTCACAATAGATTTTTACTGTATTACAGACATGCATTTTTCTACCCATTATCTGCCTAAAACCGAATGTTAAAAGTCACTCTTCACTCGACCAGAGGAGAGTGTAGAATGAATTAACAAACTGATATGATCAAGTCAAACTGTTTGTTGAGTGTAGCAACCTGATGTTAATGAAGTCATGACAACAGTGCTGTTTAATTGTTGTAGGATTCATTGATCATTTAGTAAATGTACGTATATAATATTTTGTTGTCACAAATCCTATGAGAACAGGTAGGGACCAGTAAACTAGAACGACCTCAATTGACTAGCTAGCAAACAGATAGACTGTCATATTACTGTTGACAACTAATTGAATGTCTAATTACAGCAACATATCTTTCAAGTAGAAAACTCATTAATTACAGAGTATGTACAATTTATTCTCAATCTATTTGTATGACACGCTAGAGATTGTTTTGGTTTTCCAATTCATCATTTGATCAAACTAACTGAAATTTTTAAATGTCAGTAACATCAATTCACATTTACTGCCATTGCCTAACAATTCCAAGAATTAATATTCACTCATTTGTTGATATCCCACGTAAAGCAATATTCAGTGAAGACTGGATGAAGTATATTGTATGGATATAGAATAACATAATTATTGAGGCATGCACTGACTCAGGCCGTGTCGACAGCAACGATCAGAGGCCAGATGGTCAAAACGTGGCCTAAACGTCATCGATAAAATGGTCCAATCAGAGACGTTTCATTGCTATGCTGCGTAGATTATCTCATCGTAGCCATCTAGGTTGCAGTATGTGACAATGAGTTGACTTTTCCGGAAGGTCTTGTCGCGACGGAATGGACGCAACGCGTAAACTTCTGCAACTGACTTTTTCAGTGCAGGAGAGCTTTGATACTCCATGGCCATTTGTTATCTTTTTCGTCCGTGGAGGAACGTTCTCGCTAGTGAACGTGGGAGCTAGGTTCCTAAAGACTTCAGCCCGTCGTCGTACATATACACGGGCACGGACACGCACACGTACAAACACATGCACACGCACACACAAACGCACACACAAACGCACACACAAACGCGAACGAACGCACGCGCATTCACTCGGACACTCACACGCACTCACACACACACACACACACACACACACACACACACACACACACACACACACACACACACACACACACAACACACACACACACACACACACACACACACACACACACACACACACACACACACACACACACACACACACTAATGTGTCGTAGACATGGTTGTGTGTCAGCATATGCACCAAACCTTCAGTAGCAACAAGATTAGTGATCGATCAAACAGAATGTTGTCTAGTGCATGCGCGTTAAAAACCACCTAAAATCTTTGCTACAATTTAAATTCCCAACTTTTTAAAATCTATATTTTGTAATAAATTAATATTTATTTTTTAATTCTTTAGTATTTATTCTGAATCTAAAAAACTGAAACGACAATTTATTTTTAATTCTAAGCTAAGTTACAAATCTATAGAGAAGAATGGCCAGAAAGTGCGCACACTAGATGATTGATTGCAATGAAGATGCCCGTTAAGTAACTCATGTCTGGACATCGAGGCAATAATGTCAATTTCTGTTGTTTTCATATGTTGCTCTTTGACAACGTCCTACGCTCTTCCAACAACAGACAATCTGCTCACAATCAACGATCCTACGTTATCTGAGAGCGAGACTCATTCGCATATTCAACTCGAACAGGTTGATCACGCCCACGCACTGCACACAGACAGTGAGAAGTTGCGCTGAGCAGGTTGCTGGGTCGAGAACACTCAGTACAGAGTCAGAGACAAATGGCATTCTACACTGCAACCGTTCGGTGTCTTCTACTGCATCAACTAGCTGCACTTGCAACGAGGTCAACCCTATAGCACAGGGAATCCGACAGAAAACCCTGTCAGATTTCTAGGTGTTTTGTGGGGTTTTCTAGGGCGTGCCTACGTATAACCACAAGACTTGAAACACCAAACCTCTTGAACCACGCCTACTGCCTTACATTTCGGTTGCAAGAAGCGCTGTCAGCATTTTGCAGCGTACATCGTGACCCTCTCCATCTGTTAACTCATCTACAACAGAGAAACAGGCAGCTGGAATGCTCTCAACTGAACTACTGCACGAGTTCGTAGTGCAGTCCACTACCCACCGTAACCCTTCAAAACCCTGAAACATCCCAGATCCCTTGCATAACCCTAGCAAACCATTTACGATTGCCAATTGCAAGTTACCGGTAAAAACAATTGTTGTCCAATCGCAGCAGTAATTACTGATCTAGGACTTGGTGAAGATCATTCCAATGATGGCAGCAGAACAATGTAATGCAAGTTAGCAATTCGTCAATGTTGTATACAGATCCTAATGTCGAGAATGTTTCTCAAGAAATTTCTTACAGCTCTGACTTTGGAATGTTTTGTTAGTCATGCCAATTTACCACCCTGGGTGCACTCGTGATCCAAGATCACGCCTATCAAACGATGCTATTGTTTACTTTCATACTTAGCGGGCAGTACACTAGCAATTAGAATGATTTAGAGACTAAACAGCTCCCACCCGGAGACTGACAAGATGTGACCGGTATTGCAACATCAGTAGTAGGATCAAGGAGGATCGAAATGAACCAATCGGCATCAAGCTTGGAAATCGCACCTGAACGGGAGCCTTGCCTATAATTGAGTATTCTATGCCAATTTAATTTAAGGCGGAACTTGATTTAATCCAATTTTCTATCTATGCCATTTAATTAATTGGATTAAGGACATTTCCATACAAAATTACATCAATATTCTATTCTTACACCACCAGTGATGACGAAAACCCTTCAAACCCTTTTAAAGGGTTTTGTGGGGTTTTAGAAGGGGTTTTGAAAACCATCAAGGGTAATTGTATCTGTAACCTTACAGGGTTTAGAAGGGTTATCTTGTGAGACCCCCAAAACACCCAAAAAACCCTACTAGGGTTTTCTGTCGGATTCCCTGTGCTACACATCCGGATCTTCAAAATATTTTATTCAATAATTAGTTATAATTATATTTGTATTTTTGTTTAAAAATTTTTTTATTAAGTAATTATTAATATATGTTATTTTTTTAAATATATTTGTTTAATTAACAATTAACTGTTTATATTTTATTTTCAAATATTTTATTTAATAATTAATTATTTATATTTTTGATATATAATATTAAATAATTAAATTTTTATTTTAAAATATTTATTTAAAATTAAGTTTGTTATATTTAATAAATAATTACTTATATATTTATATTATTATTTAATTATTACATTAGTTCTATTTTTATTTAAATAATTTTTTATTAAATTATTTAATTGTATTTCTAATTTAAAATGTTTCGTAATTAAGTATTTACACTTTTGTTTTATTTAATAATTAATTATTTATATAGTTTTTCTTGAAATATTAGTTACCTATATTTTATTTTTATTAAAATATGTTAATTTATAATTAATTATTTATACTTATATTATAAAAATTTATTTACAAATTAATTATTTATATCTATATTTTTAAATATTTACTTTCAAGTTAATTATTTCTATTTTTATTTTAATTAAAACATTTTATTATATAATTATTTATATTTTTATTTTTATTTTAATAAAAATATTTAATTTATAATTAATTATTTCTATTTTTATTTTTAAATATTTATTTACTAATTACTTATTTCTACTTTTTGTGCAGTGTGGATTTATTTGTATTCATTTCTGTAGGCACCTCATAATGTCAGTGCTGTGTTTTCATGTGAAAATGTGGAGGATGATTGCCTGCAACTCGACTGTCGCTATCAGTACCAACCGAAACAACAATGATGTCAACAATTTTGAACTGTACATCCATGGTCATAGCAATTAATCAAATTTAGAAGTTAATTATGAAAGACAGACTGACACACAGACAAACAGACAGAACCACAGACAGACAGACAGACAGACAGACAGACAGACAGACAGACAGACAGACAGACAGCATCAAGTTTATTGTCAACAATCTTCACTACTACAAACAGGTATTGTTAAAATGAAATGTTCTACTTGTAGTCCGAGACTATTGCTAATGAGTAAAACACTGAATGTCTCTATCTACTCCCAAAACACTGTCATCTCCTAATGAGCGCACAGAAAGCCTTGACAGCTTCCGCAAAATCACTCTGCTGTTGCATTTTTGAAGAGTAATAGACAGTCTTTTCTACAGACAGACAGACAGACAGACAGACAGACAGACAGACAGACAGACAGACAGACAGACAGACAGACATCGGACAGACACACACACAAACATACACGCGCGCGCGCACACACACACACACACACACACACACACACACACACACACACACACACACACACACACACACACACACACACTGACAGACAGACAGACAGACACACAAAAAGACAAAGAGACAGACAGGCAGACACGTAGAGAGACACACATACAGACACCCAGAAAAACACACAGAGAGACAGACAGACAGCTGCAAAGACAGACGACACACAGACAGACAGACAGACAGACAGACAGATAGACAGACCCCGGATATTGATGGTGGCGGCTGAACTTTCCTGACTGTCAGCCCAACGCTCTCCCTCTTTCTATCTTTTGATATGTCTCAGCTAGAGAGCTGTCCCTATGAGTCTTGTCATGTTTCTGGCACTCTTCAGAGAGTTCTCGGTCATACTCGTCACGCTCATGACCCAAATCTTCTACCAGGCGACTTCATCTCTTGTCATAGCTTACAGCGTTGCCCCCACTGCTCCAAATGGTTTCTAAAGCTTGGGCAACACATGTCTCAATGTAGGAAGCGGCAGAGTTTTCCCGTAAGTGGCCAACGGTCATCCGCACCAGCAGACACAAGTGCGCCATCACCACCGTCACCTTCGTTGAGGAATGCATCCTCCACAGTCGTGCCAACTATGGTACCTGAGCCTCAAGATCTTTCTCAACCTACGAGTAGTATCAGTGCACTCAACCCGGAATCAACCGCTTGGCGTTTCATTCGGGACCTCCCAGTGCAGTCAATCTTAGAAGCCACGCCCCCTCGCGTTGTCCAAACGATCAATTCCTCCGTCAAGGCTCGTTTCCAGGACTGTTGTGCTATTGCCCTAAAGAAAATCCAAGATAACCCAGATGACGTTTCGGCATGGAAGCTTCTCTTTCTCATCCCTCGCATGCTTCTCCGACCTATGGTGAGAGGTGGCAAGAACGGCCTTCGAGATGTAAAGTTAGCGTATGAGAAATTTTTGAGCTGGCAATGGGAGGACCTTGTCAAACTGCAAGGCTTGCCGACCAAACGAGCTTCGTATGGAAGTGAGGAAGCCAGGATAGCAGCGGCACTAAGATTAGTGAGATGTGGTGAGTTGTCACGTGCGTCTAAGGTCCTCACTAGCACCGGATTGGCTGAATCGTCAGCGGAGACAACCGCAAAATTGGCACTAAAACATCCAAGGAGGTCAACAACTATAATAAGGGAGGCTACACCTCACCACGAGTCCATCAATTTAACTAGATCTATTCTCTTTGATGTTATCAGACGATCACCGCGTGGATCTGGAACAGGCCCGTCAGGTTGGCGCTTTGAGCATTTGAAAGTGCTAATTGAAAATGATTTCACTGCTGATTGCCTCTTCTCTGCCTGCACTGCCATCGCTCATGGGATACTTCCTGAAATAGCTACCAAGCTGTTGTCTTCTTCCCGGTTAATTGCTATCCCTAAGCCAAATGGCGATGTGAGACCCATTGCTATCGGAGAATGCATTCGCCGAGTAACCTCGAGAGCCATCTGTGTGCAAACGAAAAACAGTTTTGCCAGCTTCTTCTGCCCTATCCAGCATGGAGTTTCCACAGAGAATGGTTCAGAGTTAATTATTCACCATATTGAGCTGATGCTGGAACACAACCCTGATTGGATTGTACTGAAGTCCGATGTAAAGAATGCATTCAACTCTATCAATAGACATCACCTGCTCAACGAGCTACGCCAGTCCTTCCCTGAGCTATACAATTACGCATCACAGATGTATGGTGGATTCAACTCACTAGTCTTCATGGAGGGTGGTACAGCAGTCGCTATATCATCGGAAGAAGGCATCCACCAAGGCGACCCTCTTGGCCCAGCCTTGTTTGCCACAGCAATTCATCCAATTCTGAGGGATCTCCAGGAAAGATTTCAAGAAATTCATATCCTAGCTTACCTTGACGACGTGTTTCTATTGGGTCATCCGGACAAAACCTTGGAAGCTTTCCAGAATCTAAAGGATATGTTCCTTTCTGGCAGTTTATCCGTCTCAGACTCCAAATGCGAGATCTTCAGTCCTTCAGGTACCATCAATACCGCTAATACTTACGTTCAAGTAACATCTGAGGGCTCAATGTTCCTCGGAACTCCCATCGGTTCTACTGCTTTTGTTGAGTCTTCTTGCTCTCAGATCGTTCAGTCAGGGTCTTCTTTGTGTGACTATCTTCCAAAATTAAATGACCCTCAAAGTGCTCTCCTGCTCCTTCGTCATTGTCACGTGCCGAAGCTAGACCATCTGGCCCGGACTGTACATCCGAATAATATTAGGAAAGCTGCTTCTATCCACGACTCTATGACGCGCGCAACATTTTCACAAGTACTAGGCTTCCCCGAGTTGGTTCTTCCATGGGAGCAAATATCACTGCCAGTACGTCTGGGTGGATTTGGTATGTCATCCCTGTCGTCCACCTTCAAACTCGGTTACGTGGCTTCATGGATACACTCACTTGCTGAGCTCCCACTTCGTTTTCCTGCTGTAATACCCATGGTTGACAACGTGGTTGACCATCAATTTGGTTCAGTTGGTGATGCTCTTGCCAAGTCCATACCTCCTGACAGCTTCTGTCTGACTATCTGGCAAATCCTAAGAAACTTCAAAGCAGACTTTCAAATCAGTTCTTTGCAGACCAACTACAACTTTCATTAAATAACTCTGCTACGGCTAGAGATGCCTCTAGGTTATATTCCCTACAGGGAAAAGGAGCTGGAGCGTGGCTAAATGCAATCCCTGCAACACAAGGTTTCGCATTCAAACCCTGCGATTTTCGCTTGGCGTCGCTTGTGAGGCTTGGATTGCCCATCTCTCTGTCACATTGGTCAGAGGCATGCAACTGCAGTGCACCACTGGATGACAGCGGATACCACCTACTCACATGCAAGACCGGTGGAGGCCCTATTTGGTCTCACGAATCAATTGCTGGGGTGTGGTCTGAGTGCCTCAGGAGCCTCCAAATCCACCATCGACGGGAGCCAAGGAACAGATATGTCACTTCAGATTGCAGGCCTGACATTGTCATGTTCGATTCTGAATCAGCTTCCAACCTCGACCTGGACATCTCTCTAGCCCACCCTTGGAGTGCGGATGCATTTCCAAGCTCTGCTGATAGAACAGGCGTCGCTGCTAAACAACGAGAGAATAGGAAGGCGGCAAAATACAGCCAACAAAAGCTCCCTGGGACTTCAGTTCTCAAAGCCATCCCCTTGGTATTCGAACATTTCGGTGCATGGGGAGAAGAGGCCAGGAACTTCTTGCGAAAGCTAGCAGCTTTCTCATCAGACGAAGTTGGTCAGCCAAACGCACCGGAATTTGTGGACTTCTGGCGTAAACGATTTTCAGTGCAGCTGCAAAAGTGCAACGCACGGGTCATTCAGAAGAAATTGAATGTGTTGTGTGGTGGGTGTCAGATTCCCGAGTCACTCAGCACTCAATACTTTTATCATTAGTGTACTTTTAGTTGTCTCTTTTGCCTCAGAAAATATGTATACACTTACCTATGAACACTATAAAGCATTTAGCTTTAGTCGAGTAGTTTCTGCTGTGATGTATGATAGTGTGATTGTAAGAAATAAATGATTCTTGATAGACAGACAGACAGACAGACAGACAAACAGACATACAGACAGACAGACAGACAGACAGACAGATACACTGACACACAGTAAAACAGACATACAGAAAGACAGACAAACAGTCAGACAAACAGACAGAGAGACAAACACACTGACAGACACACACTCACACAGACAGAAAGACTCACACAAAGACAGACAGACACATGCACAGACAGACACACGGACAGACACACAGAAAGACAGAGAGACAGACTGACAAATACACAGACAGACAGACCGAGTGACAGACAGACAGACAAACACACAGACAGACAGAGAGACAGACAGACAGACAGATACACATATATTTTTCATATTTGAATTAGGATACAATAGCAAATGGCTAACTACGTTTGTCCTATGACAATAAAAGCAAGAGAAAACAACTAACAACTAAATACAATATATATTTAAACTAGAATTTTAAAAAAATTTCTAAGAAAATAAATAGATGTAGGGAGTGTATAAGAAGTAACAGAAACAATATCTATAGATAATATGAACCAAAGCCAGACATCACAAGTGAATCCTTCCAACCCCCAAAATTATAATGTAGGGAATGTGGGGTTGGAAGGATTAACTAGTGATGTCTGGCTTTGGTTCATATTATCTAGAGATCTTGTTTCTGTTACTTTTTATACAATCCCTACATCTATTTATTTTTCTAAGAAAAAGTTTTTAGAATTCTAGTTTGGTAAGTTTTTATGAGCGCAAAAGCGCGCAACATATACATAGAGTGTACATGTCTTCACTAGGGCCTGTACGTCTTTTCTAGACATGTCTAAGATTTAGTGCGTTTTCATTAGCGTTAATTAAACCTGTTTATGCATGTATGTAACAGCTTTCGTTAGACATGATTCAGAGGTAGTTTACTCAAGCTCAAGCTCAGTCTACGGGGGTAGTAGATACGGAACCATGGTGTCCTAGCGCACGTTGCACGAATATAGATTCTAATTTTTAGTGTCTTTGCATTGCTCTTTCTACTGTGCGTGTATAATTGAATATGCAACGGCAGTTGGAATAGAACTTGGCGCAGTTGTCAAAGCCAAAGATTATCACATACGGGATATGCGTTGCAAATAATGGGTTCCCGTATAATTTGCTCTATATACGTAATTATTTGTCAATTTTGCTCCTGTGTACAACGCCGATCCCAAACAATTTCAGACTACACCGGACAATGGCAAACATGATCGAATTACACAGTTCTGGTGGTAGACTCTTTCATAAACTCTTTGGGCATAGTTGATTGGCGCTTCGTCCATTGTCTCTGGTTGCCATGGGCAAGCATCGTAAATACTGCTTTTGTGATTGGCCCGAACTGTGCAACAGCGTTGTTGGCGGTCAAAGGATCAAATCTGCTTGAAAGAAACACAAATCTTTTAACATTCCTTTCGGTTTCTTTAATCAACAAAAAATAGAGTTCGGGTAATTCTAAAGCGCTTTCTAAAGTTTTACAGCCGTACATAACGTACAAAAAGAGATATCCGTGGAGAAGAAGAAGAAGAAGAAGAAAAATCAGAACAAAATTGGCGCATGGGCTTCCGTGGCTAACAATTGTTTTCTAGGTTGTTAAAATAATTATTGACCAAAACAAAAATAGGATATAGTACACAACGTGCAAAAATTTTCATTTCGTTAATTTTGAGAAATCTAAACGTGCAAAAAGAAGACCACGCCCCCACAACGCTCCAAAACCTGGGCAATCCCTACATACAGGGTACTACCGTACCATGTGATAAATTGTATGGCAAATATCATGATTTATAATTGCTTTTCTTCCCAGTTAAACAAATTTTAATATTTTAGAATTGTTTGGGTGCATGTGCTATGCACACTAGTAATTGGATTGAACTAGTGGTCAATGTATTTACACTGTTGCATGCACTGCATACAACATATTGTGTACTATTTATGGCGAAGGTATTTCCTGTGTGCAATTGAATAATATGCAAGTAAACCAATGCTAGATAGATTACCTCAATATAATAACTGTGTGACAGCCAACAGAATTATGAATATGTCGTCCTCATCATCATCATCCATCATATTCTTTGCATTAGTAATTGTTATGTGGTTTACACTAAATTATTTCATGTACGTGTTTATACCAACTAGATAATGCGTAATAAATATTGTATAAACACACATATCATGTGCTGTCACTTTAATTGTATTTAACGTTTATTTGTTAATAAATATTTTGTTGTACTAGTTGTGAAAAAAATTCAATTACATGAGGAAATTGCACTTTTCTAATGGTGTTATTAATTAATTAAAATTAAATTATGAACTAATGACTCTTAGTTAGGTTGATGGTATCAGCCAATGTGTTGTTGACACTTAAAGGTGTATATATTGGATAGGCTTTTTGCCAACTGGAATTTTATGTTTCAAACTACACACTATGGCATTGGTTGTTATATGGTTGGTGATATGAATGACAGTTATATAATTAGATACTGTGTGTGTGTGTGTGTGTGTGTGTGTGTGTGTGTGTGTGTGTGTGTGTGTGTGTGTCGTTTATTTAAGTGTTATATTGTTTGTATTTTCGCACACACAACCCACACACACGCGCGCGCGCACACACACACACACACACACACACACACACACACACAGCACACACACGCACACACACACACACACACACAATGTGTATCTAATATCTATGACAGGTTATATATGGTAAAATGTTAATTTTGTATTTCGTATGTTATTATCACATTTGATATGTTTTAGTAATAAAAAGAAATTTAATTAACGAAATGAAATTTAATTAATTTTACATTTTGCTTTTTGGGTCTGCAGATCGCACAAGCTCAAGAGCAACAGCATCAAATCTTCATATAGTGACGGGTATCACATTGACGGCTACCGATCAAGTATCCATGTCCTTTCTGGCGGCCAAATACATGATGGTCTTTATATATCCGCTCAACTCGTGCGCTAACTCATTTCTCTACGCCATCTGTACAAAACCGTTCAAACGCGATTT